>NC_051847.1:100304174-100317419 GCF_002237135.1 Teleopsis dalmanni | reverse complement strand
TTTTAAAACATACATTTATTTATTGCATCTTCTCTTAAAATGAGACTAACAATAAGTTGTAAAAACTTATAACTAACTACATAATGTTACAAATTTTTATTTTAACTGTACATTGTATAAAATAAAATAAAATAAAATAAAATAAGTAAACCTTATATCACGAACCTCACCTAGATTAATGGGTTAAATTTCATTGGAGTGAATGTTAGGTGGTTTCTTAAGAAAGTGGTTCAACTTTAACAGACTACTAAAAAGAAAGGTGCGGTTATTACTTAAAGTTGTTGAATATTAATTAACGGCTGGACGGTCAGCTCTTTTTAGACGGGAAGTAATGGATAGAAGTGCGAGATTTCTTGCTAAGGGATTAACATGCTCTGTCAGCCTTTTATTGTATTTTTTCTTATATTGTCAAATTCAGCTTTAACTAGGGAAATTTGTAGACCTCGGTGTATAATTTCCTAATATACCATAAGGCACCAGTGATAATTCTTAGTATTTTTGATTGAGCTCTTTGTATAATTTCAATATTTGAAGCACTAGCCAAATAGCTGGATACCATAAGTCCATATTGGTTTTATGATGATGTTATACAAGAGTACTTTATACTCTAGGCACAGGTGAGATCTGCTATTAATGACCCAATACAACTTAGAGGCTTGAAGCTTCATCTGAATTTTTTTCAGCTTTAATATGTTTACGCCAAGTTAGTCATCTGTCTAGGTGAATACCTAAGTACGTTATATCTGGCCATCTGCTTGTGGTATGGGAATGTTATTTAGTAAAATTGTTGGAGATGTACTCCGATTTAAGGTAAAAGTGACGTGTCTACATTTTACTTCGTTAATTTTAATTCGCCATTTCTCCACCCGAAATAAGTGAGATTGAAGTTGATTTGAAGCTAACACAGCGTTTTTGTTTCGGCATAAAATTGCCGTATCATCGGCAAACGTTGTGGTGACAACATAAACTACTTATCGAGATATCAGATGTGTAAAGTACATACAAGATAGGGCCAAGAACACTTCCTTGTGGAACGCCAGCTTCTATTGGGATATTATTAGAAGTATATGATTTACATTTCACTTTAAAACTTCTATTATGCAGATACGATTCTAAAACTGAGTGAACATTTTCAGGTAATGAACAGCGTATCTTATACATGAGTCCATTATGCCATACTTTATCAAATGCTTGTTTAACATCGGGGAATACCGCGGAACGATGTTCTCTGAGCTCATTCGTTATACGATTCACTCGCTCAATAGTTCCATGTTTTTCCCTAAAATCAAACTGGTGGGAGGGTATTAAGTTTTGAACGTCAAGGAACAGTTTTAGCTTTAAAAGCAGTGCTCTTTCAAAGAGTTTAGAAAGGCATGGCAGTAAGCTTATTGACCTGTATGAAGAGGCAAGCGTGGGATCTTTACCTGATTTATGAATCATAATAATCATGAATGTTTTCCACTCTGTTGGGTAAAAGCCAAATTTAATAATGGCATTAAAAAGTCTTGTGATAAAATGTATGGCCAAAAGGGGTAAGTTTTTTATCATGATGGGTGAGATATTATCATATCCCGGTGCCTTTTTGCAATCTAACTTGTTTGTGATTATTTGAACAAGATCATTGGCCGTGATATTCATGTCAATAGATGGTGCATGTAGATTTTGAGTGTGAAAATCATATTGTCCTGTTGCAGGATTTGGTTGAAACACCTCTTTTAGGTAATCAGCAAAAATGTTAGATTTTTTTTCATCACTTCGCGCCCGGTTTCCGAGAGATTTTTTTATTGGAGAATCGGATTCTATGGGGGAATTTATACCTTTGCTAGCATTCCACAAGGATGAATGGTTTTTGCCATTTGGACATAGGCTTTGAATATAATTATATTGCCTGACTTTGGTTTCCTTGCTTAATGCAGAACTAAGTCTCCTTTGGGCTTCCTTAAATAAGTTTTTCGCTAAAGGGGACCTAGATTTTTGTAATTCTCGCCTTAATCTACGTTTTTGTAAAACTAAATTCTCTATGTCACTATTTGTAAATACTTTATTGAATCTGTAAATTTTATTGTCTTTGGGGGTAGAGTTTTCTACTGCTGAAATCAAAATTGAATTTAAAACCGAGGTTGCTGAGACTTACATTTTATCTTGTAATTTGTGTGTATGTGTGAATTAATGTACTTTTTATATTTGAGCCAGTTTGTTCTAGGACTTGTAAGGCTATAGGAACAGTCATATAACTGAGGACCATCAAGTAAGCAAAATGTAACTGGAGAATGGTCAGAAGACAAATCGCAGCTTGTGTATGTTAAGATAAAATTTTTGCTTATGCCTTTGGTCACGGCGAAGTCTATTAGGTCTGGTATTTTATTGTTATCAGCAGGCCAATATGTTGGCTGCCCAGGGGAGATTACGTCTAGTGCATTTTTTCTATTTAGAATAGAATTGTAGAGCTGTTTTCCTTTTGGATTACAGAGTCGTGAACCCCAATACGTGTGCTTGGCGTTGTAGTCTCCCGCCGCAAGAAATCTTTCGCCTAGAGTTAAGAAGTAATCCGTAAATTGGGTCTCAGTAATGTTGAAGCGAGGAGGACAGTAAACTGCCGATAAAGTTAAATTTTTTCCTTTGTGCTTAAGGCATATTGATGTGGCTTGCATATAATTATGAGCATATGTACCTTCAAATTGTGTTTTAGACGCTTTCGTATCAAAATACCTGTACCACCATGTGCTTTGCCATCTGGGTGATTGGTTTTATAAAATAAATAACCAGGAATAGAAAAGAAATTTTTGTTTGTTAGATGTGTTTCTGAGCAAAGCATTACATCCACACTTTCTCGGGACATGAAATTTGTGAGTTCAAGTTTATGTTGGCTTAAGCCGTTTGCATTCCATGTACAAATTTTTAAATACTCATTATTTAGACAAAAATTTGCATTAATTGGCTTTGCATTTTAACTATCTCGTTAAGAGTAGTTTGCATGATTGACATGAACTGAGTTAAGCTCTGGGTGGAGTGGAGATCATTATTTCTAAACTATTACTTTGAACTGGAGGGGCTTGTTGATTGTCAGATTTAACGACATTAGCATATGAAACACCTGGTGTAACAGGCTTAGAAGTTAAAGGTTGGGGTACTTCAACTAATTTAATGGGGTTGCTTCTTGTAGGATTACGCAACGCTTCTTTTGCAGAGCTAACCTGTGTTCAGTTCTTTATAAATGGAACAGCCTCTGTAGTTTGCAGTGTGATTTCCTCTGTAGTTGCTATATTTTTTGGAGTTTGGTATCCTTTAATGCTTTTTTATCGCATTCGGAACTATGGTGAAGCTCGCCACAAGCTACGCACACTGTACGAAGAGTGCAATATGACTTAGTATGGCCATACTCTTGGCAGTTTGTGCATTGCACCGGACCATTTCTTTTGTGGGGCTCCTCAACGCTAATTCTGCGGTGAAGTAAATACTGTAGGTTGTAAATGAGATGGCTCTCATTTTTTTAAGCTTAGAAGCTTCCGGGTGAAGTTCAACTTTAAACATAGGTTGTGGGATTTTATCTTTGTTAACAATATTTATAACTGCTCTAGCGCTAAAGCCTTTTTCGCTTAGGGCATTTGTTATCTCAATGGGTTCTACATCTGATTCGATACCTTTAATTACGACAACAAGGCCCTTACTACTCTTTAGTTGGTATGTGTAGTAATTTTTTTGCTGTCTTCGAAATATTTAGTTATGACTCTAAAATTGTTTTCAGTGTCGATTTGGATTTTGGTTTCGTGTATATTGCCCCTAGTTATAGGAACAATATGAAAAGTATTATTTCCAATCAGACTTGCAAGGATTGTAACTAGCTTATTTGAGCTGCGTTCACGCAAGTAGATTGGAGGCGGTTTAAAATTTTTGTTAATAGGCTGATTAGCTTCATCTGTAGTTTCAGCTAATTCAGCAAATCTATTGCCAGAAAGAATGTTTGTAGTTGCACTATCTTTAATGGTTTTAGTTATTTTAGCACCTTTTGAATTGCTTTTTTGAGGACTAAGTTTGCGTTTCATATTTACATAGCGTTCCATGCCTGTTTGGACCTTTATTTTATTTTTTGGACTCGCTAAGTCGGAAAGTGCAAGCGAAGTTGCTGAAGGTGCAATGTTTGACAAGCTTTTGTCAGTTTGTGTAGTTTTCAGAGGCAACGTATTCGATGCGTCTATTACCAAATAAGCATTACGTTTACTTGGAATGCTTATCGTATGTCTTCTTACTAGATTTTGATTGCTCATTTGCATACGTGGTTATATATGCAAATAGCAGGTGTGCTATAAGATTTACTTAATTTAACTACTATTAATATTAATTGATATTAAATTAAATTAACTATATAAATATAAGTAAAATTAAATTAAATTAATATAAAGAAGAAAATAATAAAAATAAAAATGAAGATGTAAAAATAAAATGAAAATGTGTAAAATATTATACTTTATATTCTAATAATTAAACATATAAATAAAAACAAAAAGAGAGAAAAAAGAATAATAATTATACTAAGAATAATAATAATAATAATAATAATAAAAAAATAATAATAATTAATAAAATAAATATCTTTAAATTCCAAAATCCAATGTTAGCACGTATGTTGGTTTTGATGTTGTGTTGTGTTGTGATGAATTGCGGGCTTCCAATTACAGCTTTTGTGGAACACGTTTGTAATAATACTAGCTGTCTCTATCAGCACTTTTTTGTTTTGTTTATATATTCACAAAACCGCACTGATATTTTGTTTGAATGCTTGCTCACTTTTTTTATTTTGAGCTTTAGAAAATAATTTGCTGTCTCTGTCAGCTATTTGAGTTTTTTTTAATATTAAAGTTGTGCAAAAATCAACAAAAATCGAAAAAGCGCGCGCTATTTTCAAATTAATATTTTATGCACTTTTAACTTTTAGGAATTGTTTTTTTGTCCGAGAATTTTCTGTTTTTTATTTTTGTATTAATAACAAAAGTTATTCTTTTAAAAGTGATTGTTATTTACTTGTTTTTATACTGAAATTTAAATTTTTCCGAGACCGGCTTAAAAACACGTCCGCTCACTAGAAAGTTCGAAAGCTATATTTGTGCCAAATGAGTTTTTATAAAATCTGAGCCTCATTCAGTTAATGCGAACAAAGTGTTAGCAGCTAGAATTTGGTAACAATGCAACTTGATTGTCTGATTTACTGGTCTTTTATAGTTACCGTATATACAAAGAGATTCATCATTTTTAATTACAGACACAATTCGAGTTGCTCAACTGTAATGACACCAGAGATTCAGTGTAATATCAAATTTCTGATAAAAATAACTGATGTAACTTATTAAGAACTGATACTTACATCAGTTATTGACAGCAAAAAAGTCTTTAATAAGCACTTAATGAACCAGTTACAAAAAACAAGACAAACCTACACTGATAGGTTAGTTGTAGTAGATAAAAATATAGCCCTTCTGACTTAAATTGAGTTATGTAGGTAATTACTAAGATTTAAGTTACGCATGGATAGATCCAGACACTAATCAACGTTTTTTTGCCATAATACGAGTAGTTACCGGTAATCTAGAGTCTACTCTAAAAGTGCAGGTGTGACACTTATTGTGACTGAAATTGTTTTCTTTTGATTAATCAGAAGCATGTTCTGATCTATATATTTTATACCTTATAGTATCTTGCAAGGATGTTTCTGAATTGGGTACGTATGTCTTAGATTATGCGATGTGTATTCTTTTCGATGCGTGATAGCACACTGCAAGTGTCCCTTAATGCTACATAGATTATAAACCATGTTACCAAAGGGACATTGCGAGCGGGCGCGCTGCATATTTCACCCTCCTTAAGATTGCATATTTTGTTTAATATCAATGCTATTCGTTTGCTTCAAACAAAAACAATTCGTTTTGACTACAAAGCGGTGATTGCTGCAGTCCTTCTTGATAATGTGCAGATCATTGTGCATTTGAAGGTTAAACACATCAACGGCATCGAGTTGCCTTCACGTCATCACGAATAGTAGTGTTCACGTAAAAGCACAAGTAGCATATAGATCATGTTTATGTAGATGATACGATACCGCTATGTTGAGGTGAGGTGGTTGAGGTGAGGTGAAGAATGAGTTGTTAAAATCCATAAAATTTGTTTAATTCGCCTTGTTGATGTCAATAACATCAAAAAGTCCTATAACGGATTCTCAACTAACGCAAGGAATAGTGTTTTCTGACTTCCTGCCTCCTATAAATCATTCGCCAGATTATATCCTTGAAAATGGACACCATACTCTAGATGTATAATAATGCTCAATTAAATAGTCTCTCAGATCTCTAAATTGAGTACTTGAACTTATTGCACAAAGAAAATGTAAGTTGTTTAAATTATTATTGCCAACAATTGATTAACCAAGAATCAACTATGACAAATTCAAATAATTAATTATAAGAACTATTGAACGTAAAATATCCTTGACAATGAAATGCTGAGAATGAACCTTTTTCAAATTGCTCAATATGCAACACTGCAGTTTTCTTGTAGACAAAATGCGATGCTTTTGCTTTTACTTTCATAATAATAGAAAGCGTTTAAGTTCTCTAGTCAAAGTTATTTGTTGTTGTTGTTGTGATTTGAGTTAGTGCTATTGCGCACTTTTACTCTATTGTGGCTGGGGGGCTTGTCCCTGCCCCACACTAAACTTTAACTATACTAGAATCATTATTTTTTATTTATTTTCTAACTGATGACGGCATATCTTCGTGTGCGTCCTGAGGTGGACTTAAGGTTTGTTAGAGCGGAGTTGGGCAACGTATCAACTTTTGTAATAAAATATATACAAAATAGAAAAGTCATTTTATTAATTTCATAAAAAGATATAAAATAAAAAATGGTATGGAACTTTTCTTAGGTACTAGTTGTGCTGAAGTGGTGGTTCGCTCTTTATCTGGTGGCATGTTAACGGGTTGACGTGCACTTTTCTGAATTTTCCCAGAATATAACACATTAAAATTAGAATCGGGAACAATGCTGAGTAAGCAATTACAAAGTTATGGTTTCTATGTGATTGGAGTGTCTTGGGGAAATATTCATTATTCATCAAGTTTTTTACAACGCTGTAAGCTATTTTTGCTGCATAACGTGTGGTATATTGATTTGTGGTAACACTGTCTTATTGAAAACTTGGTGACACTATCTTGTTAGTTGATGTTTTAGTATCAGGCCAAACGTCTTACCGAGGCTAGCATATGAATATATTGATGTGCTCATATTGATGCCGACAAGGAAACTGCATATATCCATTGGTTTTATGGTTCCTTTTAAGTGAAACTAAGTGTAGTTTTAATGTTAACGAAACTTGTTTCACAGGCGCACATTTTTTTAATTAATTCCTATGTTAATGTAATGCAGTTTTCTTATCTTATGATCTCACTGAAGCTGAAAGCAGATTTGGCATTAGCTGTTGAATGATTTCTCTTTTTGAATTTTTATTTGTAGTTGTGTTGAAGTTAATACAAATAAATTGATCTTACTGTGGTGAATATTTGTTAGAGAATCTTTGATTGCTAATTATATTTTCGGTAGAATGTCTGAAACCAAATTTAACTGAATCGGTCCTGTGATAAAAGGTTGATTCAGGCAAATGCGAACCAATTTCTTATCAATGTCTTCAATAGAATTTGTCAACAGATTTAGTTAATATTAATTTGGCCAAATCAAATAATAAGTTTGAAACATTTCGGCCTACTCCTATCACTAATGTTTTAGGTTGTCTTTCATGAGCAATGGATTATATAGATATGAATGTATTCAAGATAATTGATTATACTGACATAACTGTTGACATATCTAATAAAAGAGGTTTATCCTATTGTACAGTTATGATCCGATAGGCTACTAAATCATAATAAATTACAAGGTTCCATTTAGTAGTTGCTATTACAAATGTGCCTACCTTTTCGAAATGGATCCCAAGTTTTTATTCAAATCCTTTACATTCTTTAACTGGGAAACAAGTTTCCGTGTGTTTTACAGTGCTTATTTTGTAGAACTAACTTGCTTATCTACTGAACCCGTCAAAGGCTTTCCTATTAATATGTATGCTGGTGTCAATATTGCCAGGTCATCCGATTGGTCGGACATGGGAGACAATGGACTCGTATTTCAAATCGCCTTTACTTCTATGATCACTGTCTAAAACTCTTCATAAGTAATTATTGGGCAACACTATGTAAAAGCAGATATTTGACTTTTCATGTTTCTCCGAAGGTAATAATCTTGGTGGAATAAAATGAAAATTTACTCCCCTTACACAACATATTGATATTATTGATGCCCTTGAGAATAAAACTTATTCATAACTTTGTATAGTTAGTTTTAAGCATCTATGCAGTTTCCTGTATAGTCAGGATTCAACACCATCTTTAAAGTTGATCTGTATAGTCAGATTTTTAAGCAAAACAGCAAAACACAAGTATGTATACTATTGTCGCACGTTTTCCTTTGCATTTGTAGTGAATCAAACATAGTCTACGAAAATCTACCTAATTGTTGATGAATGGTTTTCTTTTAGTCATTTGTGTTTCTTGTAGATTACCCATAATCTGGTGGCAAATAAAGGACGAGCCTTGTTACATCGTACATATCGCTGAACTGTGCTCTTGCCATTGTTTTGCCTTTAATTGGACAGAGCAGCTATCTTATCATTACTAATAATACTTGCAAGTCCACAATGTTTATGCACTTTATACACCATTTTGAACAGTAATTCGTCGTTCTAAGAAATCAGCATGGGATGATGCAATTCATATGGCAACGCTGATTCTTGTAATCTTCTTATAGTTGTTAAGAAATGATAGAAATGTTAATTAACTTTTGTTGCAACAAATATCCTATGTGATAGTATCTTCTTGGTTGAAACCTGAAACTAATGGATTGTTTTCCTACTTTCCCAGATATCATTATACTAGCAGTCAATTCGAATCAATGGTTCCATGATTATGTTAGACTTTAGCTGATAACATTGTAGTCTAAACTGAGTATTTTGAATGTATTTTTAAGACCCTGTAGTAATCATGTTAGAGCTGATATTCGTGCAGCTATTTACCGTATTGTGCCATTAGTGGGTGGTTCAAGCAGTTTGTCAGCAATTGTTTGTTGAAATACCTATGCTAATTGATTCCTAACAGTATTGGAACCAATTTTGCTTTGATTATCAATGGGAGACTTAAGGTGTTTAGCTTCTTCTTTCAATATTCGTGTGATCTCGTGCTGCTTCATTTATTTTGTCATAGTAACACAATGAAAAATATTCTTCTATTTTGTCATAGTAGCACAATAAAAAATATTCTTCTACAGCTGATGGGTCGAAAAGGCTTATATCTTTTATTGATGCTTTGAAAACTTTCTCAAGCATAGTTAATCGTGGGCGTTCATTATATTAATCGCCAACTTATTTTCTGTCGGATGGATTCTGTTAATAATTTCGTATAATCTCGTATAATTTCTTCTCCAGTATTCTTTTGGTGTTTCTATATGCTTTTCTGCTGACTTCATAAAGTTTTTTCTATATTCAAGAATTTCTTTAATGTGGTATGTTGAAATAAGGTACTTATATTCACGAATTGTTAAATACCAGACACTACTAATTGTCTTGAATTATTGACAAGCTTACGGGGTAGCTGAATATCTTGAACACCATAAGTTATATCCCCTGAATACAAGATCCAATAACTGTAAACTAGTTCTTATGGATTGTAAATTGAATACATTAACTCACTACACAAATATGTATGATCATTTGCCTAATGTTAAAGGCAGTTGACGCTTTTGCTTTCATAATTATACAAAGCATGTGAGATCCTTAGCCTTAATTTGTCAATGTTATTTACACAGATATGCTTGAAATAAATCTCAAGCATTTTGCCATAAGGAATATGGAATTATAACTATCTTGTAATACATGGAAGATTAACTAGTATGATTATTGTATTTGGAGTTAATTTGCAACAGCAAGCGACATAAAACCAATCCCATTGAAACAAATCAAACGACACAGTTTCTAAACAGTGGTTTAAAAATATTTATCTTTACTCTAACACAAAGTATCACCATTTTGTTCAGGAATTAGATAATTAAAACTCAAAGTTAAATCATTCAAGCTCTCGTAGATAAAAAGTTGTCTCCCTAATAATTTGCGCCTAAAATGTGACGTATTCTAAAGACTACTTACGAGTAGCCCTGTTTCTCTAATAAGTTACAAATAGGTAAATTCATACTACTTATCTATCATCTAAATGATAGATTTGTGTTTTTAGGTGATGAAATTTTTTCACATTTCAAATGTACTCAAAATATTGAATACATCTCAATCAATGAACTTGTTAGCACAATTAGAAACAAAATTGTTGTCAAAATCCATTAGGGAGGAAGGCCCCTGTTTCTATACAATTTATATATTTTAAACTGTCAATTTATACATCTGTATAATCAAGAAAATGAATAAGAAATTTGGAAAGACAATATAAATAATATTTTTAATCTATAATAAGGTTTTCGAAGCATCGGTTTACATGGCAGCTATATCTCAATCGCAACTGATCTGGTAGTGGTGGTAGTGCTAAAACTGGAAATTCATATGAAAATTTCTCAGCAATGGACAATGAATTCACGACATTGCTGAACTAAAGATCAAGTGATTATTCAGTCAAATTGACATATGTGAGTGAAGACCTCGCTGACTGGCTATTGAATGAAATACGAATTTAGATCTTTATCGAATTTTTGTTTCATAGAAATCTTCGAAAGACTTATAATATGCTAGCACTGCATCATCCAGAAATAACATGCGGACATTCTAAATCGCATATAAATTCATAGAAGGCGTCTTTAATGCTGGGTTACTTACACAACATATTAATTTTTCAAAAAATATTATTACGCATAATAGATACGTTGAAGTCAAGTCAAGTTTGAGGATTAAATTTAGCTAGTCGTGTACTATAGGTTTTTGGTTGTTGTATCTTCATCAGCAGATATAACCTACTAGAAGACTAGTTACATCAGGAAAAGAATTAATGAAATCTATCGATATTTACAGGAAGTCAACTATTGTATTTACTGAATGCCACTGACGCTGCTGTTTTGTATAAATGTAAACGTATGAACGTACTCAGTTGTGCAGGTACTTGCGTTTTCTTGAGATCATGGAGCTGATTTCATAAATAAAAGACAATCCAGAATCAGAGTCATTTTGATTACGATACTGAGTTTGAAAACCATCGCAAACTGCCAAAAAGCTCTTAGCAATTACTCTGAGCATGGAGACATAAGCCTTGTGTGGGTGCCAGTATACTGTGGAATTTATGTTAATTGCATGGCAAATGAACTTCCCAAATAAGGTACTGCTGCTTAAACTCTTTCCAAAAGAAGTGCACCCCTTGTGCAACATATCAAATATGATAAAGGTAGACGATAAAAAAACAAAATATCTAATAAGCGAAATCACGTGTTATTGATGGGGGTGATAACAGCTCACTGTCTGATAAGCAGATACGCTGCTACACTCAAACCTTTACAAATGACCACTATGAAAGCTGCAACTGTCCAACGTTATGTTGAAATGTGAATACCCTAGGGAAATTTGAAAGAAATTGCCAAAATAGACTAATCCCCCATTTTGATGTGTGTTAATCTCTATTATTGATTTTACGAGTAACGGGGGCGGAGAATGTGTCATAATTTGTGACAGCCTAGCTACATACATACCTATTAAACCAAGTAATATCATTAGTTTTTTCAAAAATACCCACACGTTTCTAACTGTAGTCTTCTAGCATTACCATTGTACGAGTTAAGGGAAAACTAGACGAATACGTTTATAGCACCGGATAACATAACTGACATAACTGGCTAAGTAAAATTTTAAATACTATGTGCCCCAATGATTAAAAATCAAATGACACTTGTGTTATTATTTATTTTGAAGTTTTTTTAAATATCACTCAATTGTACTACAAAACAGCAGTATCAGTGGCATTCACGAGATGCGATACATGGCTACCTCCAAGCATCGATGGTTTTTGTTGATCATTTTCATGGATGGTTCTCATGTGATCTTTTAGAAGGCTACATAGCTAATGGAGATATAACAACCAAAAAACTACAATACACGACTAACTAATTTTGGAGACGATTCAAGGGTTTTCAACAAAATTTTTGGAAAATTAATATATAGTTTACATAACCGAGCATGAATTATATATCTATAAAGTGATATGTTATTTGAAATGTCTGCATATCAATTTCAGAATATGCAGTCTTACCATATGTCTTTTAAAGATTTGTACGAGGTATGGAGTTGGTTATTGGTCTAAATCCGTTTTTTTTTCGATTTCCACTGCAAGTCTGCACTTCTTATGTTGAGCCTTTTCCGAGTTAGTGCATTTGGGCACTTTTATGCTATGATGGCTGGAGAGTTTCTGCAAAGTCTCACCCATCTCACTGACTAATTTGAGTATTCCTCATAATCTTCGTGATTATTCAATGACTGATCTAAGTTCTGCGTACCGCCCCGTGCGGTTAGTGATTATTTTGATATTAGATAATGCTAAGTAGGGGACCCTGTCGATTTCGCATCTAGCTTCAGAGTTCTGTCCCTTATATACTTGTAGATTTTGGATAGTAGAGTCGGCAGCTTTGCTATAAGCGACACACCCATAAAGTAGTGCTGGTCTAATTAACTGGCTATAAATCAGCCATTTGTTCTTTGCGCTAAGATTGTTGTTTGAAAAGTGGTTGTAAGCAGTGCAGTGTTTTTGCGCAACTACTTCTTTTGACTTGTATGTGGTTGTGAAAAGTAAACCGTTTATCAAACGTGATTCCTAAGTATTTAATGCTGTCCTCCCAGTTGATCGTGGTGTCACCCATTCTCACTCTCGGTTGATGCTGAGTGCTGCGAAATTTTCATATGAGTATATAGTTTTCCCACTACCACTCCTTGGCCGAAAATACTACATAGCTCTCTATTTACTAGCCTATATGAAAAACTAAACACAGTGATGAAGAACAAAACAAAAATAGTGAAATTGTAAAATAAAAAATCATGTGATAATAATTTAATTTAATATATATACCTAATAATTTGACTTCATATTTAATAATATGTATTTAATATTTATTATGATTTAATATTAATATAACCTTCGGTAGACGCCAAAATTGTCATAGCTGTAAGCTTTATAT
>NC_051847.1:100279705-100304074 GCF_002237135.1 Teleopsis dalmanni | reverse complement strand
GAGCCGTAGGTACGCAAATATTTCGATCGTAGACCATGAACGTTTCAACAAGACTCGGTACCAGTCTCGATCACATAAAGCTCGTGCGGATCAAGAATGGTTAAAAAATCATGTTATACACTTCATTTCGTCCACACAATTACTTTCGAATTCACCAGATGCAAATCTGCTGGATTATTCCATCTGAGTAATTTTGGAGAGCAAGGTGAGGACTAAAAAATATGCCAGTATGGATGCGCTGAAGAAAGCTATTGCTCAGGAATGGGCCAATATACGGAAAGATCACATTCGTGAAGCATGCAATTCATTTTTGAACCGTTTGAAGGTCACAGTCAAAGTAAAACCAAAAGATGGCCACATCGAGGTGGAGTGAATGAATTTTGAAATATTTTATTTCTACAAATTTTTGTAATTTAAATAGGAAACACTTCAATCGCCTATCCCGGTATAACATATCACTGGAAAATTGTTATTTTTGACAAATACCTTATTTGCACTGCTTACAATAAGTTGAGTTATATCTGTCTAGTTAAAAATCGGAATATACTTGTGAACAGTTTTTTGTGACATAACGATTTTCAAATCAGCAAGACAAGAGCGCATTGATAAACTTACTAGCAGCTGTTAAGCGTTTGTGTTACGAGTTCAGTCTAAAAAGTCGTTCATTTGAGACCATAGTTTGTGAAGATTGTTTAGAATCAGTTATTGTGGTAAAAACTTTGATGTTGTGCTGAATATAATTACGCAAAATCTTTGCGTAATATATTATGCCATTGGGGTAAGACTAGATCACATATATAAAATATTGCATGATTGCTTATCCTTAGTAAATATTTGTTTTTGTTGGAACGCATATAATTTGACAAATGTTTAAAAAAATAAACGTATTGAAATAACAAGGAAAATGGTAAAGCTATATAAGCAATGATGTTAAAATGTGAAACTCAACAGCAGCCAACTGTGGGTGTTTTGCAACGATTCTAAACCAGCAAAATAAATTTGTTCACGCTCGAGGCGTTTTCAAACAAATGGTGAGCTGCGGTTCAATAATGTAGTAGCAGCGCATTAAAACAATTATGTCGGTATAACGGATTTTAATTAGTACATTTGTTTGTTAAAAACATTTTGAGAAATGAGAAATACCAACACACATGGGTCGTAAATCGACCTAGATTTTTCTTGGTTTCCGAATATCAAAGATATCTTAAGTGGAATAGTAGAGAATTCTATTACAAGTCATTTAAACATATATTAAAGTGGTATGAATCATAAAGGAGAGTATTTTCAAAAACAGTATTGGCAACTTCGTGTATTTTGTATTTATTAATCCTTCTATGAAAATAGAGACTCGTTTTGCATTTGTTTAGTATAGAAACGAAAGCCAGAAAGTACATAAAAACGATATGTACCTTTATGTAATTCACTTTTGAATTAATTTGTGTTATAAAATATTCATTTCTTTATTACGAGTTTCTCAATATTAAATAATCTTTTTCAAGAAATAGGTTATTAAATTTAAGAATCCAAATAATTTTATATTTAAATCGACACATTTAGATTGAATCAAATTATATATACAACTTTAAAAGGTTTGTAATAGAAAGATCTTTAATAAAGAAGAATTTATTTACAACATAATTAATGGATATAAAAAAACTGATCTTTAATTAAACTTTTTTAGTACGATGAAAATTTTGATGATTGTTACCATGATCGCTCCTTATTTAGTGATTGCAATGGTGGAAACGCAGCAGCAGCTCGTATAAGTGGGTCTAGCGATGCACATGGAAACTGTCAGCGTTTAAATAATACTCTAAAAAAATCAGATTTAAATGTAATCGATTGTATTTTAGTTATAGTCAGTTAATTACTTTTTAATAATATTTGCAGCGAAAACTACCTGCTTTTGCACGCGTAAAGCAAGCTCGAGTTCCAAATGCTTATGATAAAACGGCGCTAAAACTGGAAGTTGGAGATATTATAAAGGTCACAAAAACAAATATAAATGGTCAATGGGAAGGAGAGATAAAAGGGAAAAAAGGTCAAGGTCACTTTCCTTTCACGCATGTTGAATTTATTGATGATTGTGATTTAATACGTTGCTCAGGTGAAAGTTCACATACTCATAAAGAACCAAATATAAGCAATGATTGGGGCGAATAAAAATTGTTTTGACAATCTTATAATATGTATATATTATTTTATGCATGTAATTTTTTTCAATATAGCCTTATAAAATACTTCAAATTAACTTGTAAGTAATATTTTTAATTATTGTATGCTAGATATATATTAAAATTAAACAAATGTATTATGGTAAGATGCAAGAATATTTATTTTGTTCAGTGAGACTTATAATTAAATGAAATAAAAATGAGAGAAATACTTATATATAGTACATATCTGTTTCTTTTAAAGTTATAGTACATATTTTAATATGCATATACAGGTAATCGAAAAGCTAAATTGACAGATGTGAAACATTTTGAAGATGCTAAATGAAAAAGATGAATGTTAAAATTTAAATCTGATATTTTTTAGGCAACGGATTTTAGATGTGTCAATTGTTCTGAGCAACGTTTTCAACAACAATATAACCGATATATCTTACTTCTCGAGATATCGATGTTTAAAATTATTAACTATTGAAATTACTAACAAAAACTTCATCCGCCGTCTAAGGCTGCGGTTATATTAAATGCGATTTTGGTCTTGCGTGCTCGTGCTAACAAATCAAATGTATACAATCATATGTTAGGGGTTATAGTTTCTAAGAACAGTTCGCGCGACGTGTTGTTTCTCTTAGGCGAATATTTGATTAAACAAAATATTTTGTTTGAAATTCACGCGTTCGTGCAAAATGAAAGGTGTAAATAGCGAAATTGATAGGTGTGTGTTGTTTTCACATAATTTTGAGTTTATGAATGGAAATAAATTGAAAACATTTACTACTTTTAGGAAACGGAATACGATGTGCTACTTTCTTTCTTTGAGGAATAGACAAATTCTCCATTTTTATACCTTGAAGAATAAAAATCGTGCACCCGAATTTATCTTTTGTTATTTGAAAGTAATAAATAATTGTTAATGAATTTTCCGTTAAATATGTATCATCTTCGTTATCTATTTATTTTTCAAAACAAACAAAACAGAACTGTCAATTAACAAGAAATGTAATCGCAACATGCAATGTGTTCGCATGAGAAATCATATGTACAAACACGCAAGACAAATGGAGGAGCTGGATAGAGGAACTCTGAATAACAATTTTTTTTTGTATTTTGATATCTTACTTTAATTTAAAAATGAAAATCGGATATTTTTTTCAAATAATTGTTACTTTTCTGTTAATGTTATACATTGACAAAAAATGCGCTTAAGCGCCCTCTTTTCGATTAATCGAACACCAGTTTTCTCGAAAACTAAAAATTGCAAAAAATTTTTTGATTTCAGATTCGTGATTTTATGAATATCTTGAGATATATCTTGAGAATTCAACAATAAGGTTGCTGAAAAAGTTATCGAAAGTTGCTGTTTTCACTAAAAACCCATTGTCAAAGACGTGTGCTGGAATCTTGGATCGTACCTTAATCTCAAATAAATAACTAAAATGCAGAAATTTAAAAATTGATTGCTGTTGTTCTGTCAAAATTGAGGCAGAACGTAAGAAGAGTTTTGTTTATATATTTCATATGTTTTTCAATTTGCTTTTTTAAATAATTTAGTGTTAATTCAGCTTAGTCAATTACGCATCTACACTGAATAAATTTTGGTATTTGTTCAAATGCGAAATCATATTTGTATGCATTAGTGAAAAAATAGAATGTTTGAAAAAACTTTCCAAAGCTTAGTTTGTTTATTCTGTATGTTTATTATCTAGACTTTGTCAAGTTATCTATGCTTAAATAAAAATACGTATTATTTTTGAATTTTACAATCAAAACCTAAAATGTGTTATATGGCGTTTACATTGGCCGAAAATGGCTCATTTTGGTCAAAAATCGAAAATGAGTATCGAATGACTCATTCTTGCATATAAAATTTCAAGCGCAAAAATGAGCAATTTTCACACATTCTGTATGAAAGACGTTCGAATGCATTCCACATATGTTCCAAGTGCAAAGGAATCCATTGAACATACCATAAATAAAAGCTTTTCATAGCATTTTGACAGTTTGAGAAAGCTGTTGACATATTTACAAAAAAAAAGGTAAACAAATGTTTGGTGGTTGCATTTTCTTGAAAACGATGCACCTCTTTTTAGAACTTCTACTTCCTAAAAGGTAATTAATGGAAGTTAAAAATATGTTTTAAGTTTATATTGTAAGGTTTGAAAGCATATTTAACCTTCATGCAATATTTTTTTGGCACAGGCCAAAAATCAAATCAACAAGCAAGTTGCAAAATCAGCTGTTTAAAATGAAAACAAACGAATTACAACGAATGTAAACACTTTCAAATGGGTCATTCAAAATGAGCCATTTTCGGCCAATGTAAACGCCATATTAGTAAAAACTGAAGGTGTTTGCAAAAGTCATGCAAATAGTGTAGACGCATGATTATCTTCGTTACGATCGGATTTTTGTCAAATTCCATTTCAATTTTGTAGCCCGCGTCTAATTGCTAAAAAATCTAACAAAACATTTTTAACGCAGTCAAGTGATAGATGTTTATCTTTTTATAAATTATATGTTGTATTTTAATTTCTTATAAACAATTAATAGAACTAGTGCAAAGAAACATACGATTTTAGTAATCTTTCTTATTCAGACTATCTGTAGGGATAACGATATCATATGAATGTCCAAAGAAGTACAAATTGTGCGTGCCAAACGCATCAAACTATTTTGGTCTGAAATAAACTGAAGTCACTATTATATATGTAGATAGATTAGGTTAGGTTGGAGCGACGGTCTTTTGTGTGAAGCCCACTTGAACACAAAAAATGGCTCGTTGTAATATCACAGATCAGCCTTGTTCATACGCGGACCAAAATGATTTCCGAAGGGACCGCAGTGGTCAGCGTGTGAATAATGCTGTGAGGTACGATTCGTCCATTGAAGTGAATCATTCTGAAGAGTCTATATATTTGACCAAGTCCTTAATTTTGAAGAATGACAGCTCTGTTATTTCTGTAGGAAGAGGTTCATAGAACTCTGATCTTCTCGTAACCGATGACGGTTATTGTCCATTATAATAATTAACCTAGTCTTAACTGGTTGAGAAATGTACTGCTTCAACTAATCTGTTCACTACTACGGTACCTATGCAATGAATCCTATCTACCCAAGTTTGGTTAGCTATATTCATATATTTTTGTTGGTTACCAGCTTGGTCGTTATAAGTAGTATATCAATGTCCGAGAAATGAATGTCAGAGAGTAGAATTCTTGTTCTCAGACATTCATTTTCCACTGTAAATAGCTACCATGTTAAAAGAAACCAATTTATGTAGAGGTCAAGGTCTCTGTTAAAGTAAATGAATAACGGAGAGAGAGAATTGAGTCTGGTTACCACAAATTTAGCTTGCTGTTTCAATGGAAGCCGATAAAGCGATCAATTAAGTAAAGCGAAAGCAGCTTTGGTGTGAGTGGAACTTAAGGTTCCATTGATTTGTAAGGCAGTCATCATCGAGCAGTTTAATGGAAACCTTTGGAATTTAACATGGAAAATATCAGTGCAAACCTTGTCCTCAATCCAAGTTATCGCACTGTCTCCACGCATCGCCGTCACGGTAGGTATCTATGTAAAATTTTAGATCTTCATGTCCCTACCTACTATCTGAACTCCATGTGGCATCCCTGGATATTTCCCTATCCAGGTTGTAACTTGCGTTGCGGTGTAATAAGTGGAAGTACCAGAATCTTACACCGCTATATTTATAAGGCAGCCTGCTATCTCACGATCAATCAACACTTAACCAGATTTATTACTTCGTGATTGACGCAATGTACGCTTCAAGTGTGCTGGACCTAGGTTCATTCCGTGGTTCACATATTGATTCAGACAACTACCTTGTTGCAGCAAAATACGTCACCAACAACGTATGCTCCCATGCACAAGAAAAGCTTGATGTAGTTAAGCTGTTATTATGTAAGACAACCGAAGTCTTCGCCGCTCAACGCTCTAGCCGAATAAACAACCAACTCTCGTTCCAATGATGACCATAAATTCAATCAAAGAGTCAACAGTCTGACTCAAGGCTTTAAACCTGTAATCTAGTTAAATATACACAGAGTGTGCATGCCAACTCACTGATTGGGTCTTATCAGTATGGCTTCCGATCTGGTCGCTCCACCATTAACCAAATATTCACACTATGACAAATCCTGGAAAAAGTACACGAACATAACATCAACACTCACTACTTTTTTGTTGATTGTAAAGCAGTGTTCGATAACCCGTTTACGCCGCAATTTCTGAGCTCGGTATCCCTGAAATGGTAATACTGCTCTACAGAATGACGTTGAGCAATACCCATAGTTCCATCACGATAGGATCAAATCTCTTCGAACCCTTCGATACCGTGTGAGGCTTTAGACAAAGTGATTCCTTATCATGTGATCTTTTTAATTTCGTAGAATAGATGTTTATCATAATGGATCAATACTATACAAATGTGTCCAGCTCCTTGCAAGATTGATGTTACAGCTACCTTTGTTTCTATGAAAAAGGAATCTGCATGAATGGGCTTAGCGGTAATAGAGGGCAAAACGAAGTATATGTCGGATACTGCTAGAAATATGCATCGCTCCTTGCTTGTGATGCCGAGCTAGTGGCTTGCGACTATACTTTCGTATCTGTCAAGGGATTGTTTTACCTTGGCGCCGCCGTAACAAGCAACACCGATATCAGCCTGAAGATCATACGAAGAGTCATTATTGCTAATAAATGCTACTATGGGCTCAGTAGGCAATTGGGACGAAGTGATGAAGCACTACTTGGAGTGTTCAAGAGAAAAGTTCTTCGTAAGTTCGTATGAGTTGTACGCGCTTTATCACAACATTGATATAATTTAGTGAAACAACATCCATCCATTAACAGACCAAATATTTTTAATGACAGACATCGGTGAGGTCTCGCAGGATAGCACCATACCTGTAAAGAGATCGGAGCCAGCTGGGAAGACAAGATTATGCTACCTCCGTCTTCGAAGGAAAGGGTATTGATTTTATCAGATGTCCTTTCATGGGGAGTGTTGGATTCTGAAGTGGCATCGGTTCTGTCATCAGAGGCCGATTCCGAAGATGCAACCCTAGAAGGTTGTTACTTAACTTTTTGGGATTCGGCTTTATATATCCGAAAGATGACTAACCCGAAGCCATAGTTGATCACCACATTGCGGGCTTGAAGAAGGGCGAAAGATTCTTCGTTAAGAACCACAAGTGCTACGATGAAGTCGCCTTTGGGATCGCTAACCTTTGTTGCTTTCCAGTCATGTGTGGGGATATCGGCAATACTGGCCTTTAGAATTGAGAAAATTTCCTCAGGCAAGGTAAGCTCCGAAGGAAGCCAGACTTTGGAGCGGGGGGAATTGTGGAATGTTATCCACAAAAGTAGCCCTGAGTTCTTTGCAATTTTTGTAAAAAAACATTATCAAGCGGAAGCGATTGATTCAATTTTTCAATTTTTTCAACCGGTTTGTACAGGACTTCAAATCTTTTTTGATTACTAACTTTCTTTACAGATTTAAAAGAGGATGTCTTGCAACGCTTAATATTGGAATCAAGCTCCCCTGAGCAGCGGCTGCCGCTACTCGGTGGGCGGACCTTCATATCCGCAACGGGGTAAGCTTATAGGTGAGTAAGCTTGTAGGCAAGCAGACAGACGGACAGGCGCAACAGATAAAGGAGAATAGGTGGGCGTATGCCGGTTTCAAAATTTAAATTTAAAGTAATGGAAAAAACAAGGTTAGATTAAATGGTAGCAGAGCTGGTGACAATTATATATAAAATGCAAGCACATATATGCAACCAAAATATAAAATAAAAAAGTAAAATAAAATAAAATAAAATAAGATAGAGTAAATAAATAAAATAAATAAATAATATAAATAAAATGAATAAAATAAGTAAAATAAACAAAACAAACGAGACAAACAAAACAATTAAAATAGACAAAGCAATCAAAATAAATAAAAGAATAATCGAACTAACGGAAGAATGCGGATATGCAAAAGGAAAATAACAACATACTAAAATTGATAGTAGTATAAATTTGAAATAAAAATTAAATTTAAGTACTACCAATAGCACTTGAAATTGAAGATAAAATTAAAAATACAAAGTAAGAAAAAAGTAAAATAGAAAGTAAAATATAGAGAAATAAAAAATTAATTAAATAAAAGGATATCAAATGTTTATAAAAAATAAAATAAATTGTAGAATTGTTCACATACAGTGCGCACAGATAACACAACAAACAGAAATCCTTTTCGTTGTGAAATTCTCTTTGCCGTGCGGGAATGCGCACCAAGTGTGATAAACCAAATTTAAATAATTTAATAATTTAAAATTATTTTAATTGAAAATTAATTTAAATTAAAAGAAAATAAAATGAAATAGTAGAAAGTTGCAAAATTTTAAAATAATAAAAATCCGAGTTCGTATTTGCGTACCCATGAGCAGCTCCTTTCGGCTCATTTTGATCACGGCTCATAAACCGGCAAGAAGCTTTTTTCGTACCATGCCTCACGCTTACAAGCGAACTCAATTGCAGAGCTCACGCTCGTGAGTAAGAGCCGCCATCTTGCCCGAGAGCAATAGTCGAACTGAGGCTCATGAGACCTCATGCGCTGCTTACAAGAATGTGCTGCATGAAGGAATATGAAAAATATATGGCATTGTTGTTGTTTTCATTACACAATTTGGCACGTGCCACTTTTTATTTGAATTTTGTGATTTTACTTAATTAATAGTTTTATATTAATTCAAGTGTTTTAAATTATGTGAAATTGTTTTTCGCAAAATTTGAACATAAAAAAATAAATATATCAAAGTTTTACATGAATGCCATAAAACAATTTGTTTACAATGCGAAAAACAATGTAGTATTGTTTCATTCTATTGTTTTAATATAAATTATAACAAGTTAAGTTAATTTTAAATTATATATTTTCATATAACAAGAAACGTATACAAAAATAATTAAAGCAAATAAACTAATCAAAAATAATTCGGGTTTTACTGAGCAGTTGAGCTCTCCGGTCATGAGCCCTCATGAGCAGCTCTTCAATATGAGCAAATTGAAGGCTAGCGCTGGTAAACAGCTCTTCAATATAAGCCAATTTTAGGCTTACGTAAAAATTGGCTATTGCTCATAAGCCTGAGCTGCTCATGAGTGAGCAAATACAAACCCTGATTTAAACCAAAACAACTTAAAACAAAATATTAAGAATGAAATTAAAAACTAAAAGTAAATGAATCTGAAAGTAGATAAAGGTATATAATGAAATTTATGGTAAGATTAATTAAAACCTAAAGAATGTGCGTTACCGCTAGACGCCAATATCCAAATTTATACACCCTGAATTTACACAATTTAGTGACACTTGAACAGAACAGTCTTGCAGGAGTGATTAATTCGCATGAATAAATTGAATAAATGAATCCCAATGTACCGTGTGCCCCATTTAAGAATTTTTTTAAACGAGAGTTTCAAGTATGTATTTATTAAAAACTCTGATATTTCTAGTGTGCGTTCGTAAGTTTTATATATCATGATACCATAAATATTTACTCTGTATACAGCTCAATTTTTGTTTGTTTACATAGAACACATGACAAATATGTCACATTTTGGTAATTTCTCTTGTGTGAAATTTATTTTTAAGTATTAATAGCTTTCGACACTTATGGTCTAAATTCCTTTGATTTATATGTAAGTTTAAAGGCAAAAGGCAATAAATCTCTTTGTATGTTTAATGAGATTTACCTATGGTAAGTTTCCACTGACTTCGTTAGATCAGTTGACTTACTTAAAATTCAAGTAATTTAGGCAATCTGAAAAAAGTTAACTGTTAAGCATGATATAGACGATGCTACATGTATGCGGACCAAGTATGCATACTATTAAATCGCACTGTGGTGAGCGTCGGACGAGCAAAGATCGCGGAAAAAATTATTAATTAGTGACAAAACAAAAATAATTGAAAAAGTGCTTGATACTTATTTTCTTTAAAAATAGCAAATTCGAAAAAAATGTGCTACAATAAATTATTAAGAAGCTTATATATTTAAAAAATTATTTTATGAATAAAAATATTAAAATACATAATTATAAAGAATTGAATTAAAAATAATTTTAGTTTTAAGAATTAAAATAAGAACGCCAGCAACAACAACAACAACAAAAAATTATGGTTAATTCTAAGATATATGAAATCTTTATACAATGAAATAAATAACTTGTTACTCTTATCATCACCTCAATTTCTTCAGTTTCAACTATTGTTTTGCATTCTGTACTTGCTCTGCTGTTGTTATGCACGCTGTAGAAAATAAATCAAAATGAAGTATGTATACCTAGTTTCAAAGTGTATATCAAAGCGCATACTTGAACTGCATATTTAGTCTGCATACCTGTAGCATCGTCTATATCCTGCTTAAGATATACTTACTAAATAAGCATTGGAAACATGGTTATAAAAAACATGGAAGCTCTTTGTATGGTTTAGGAAATTTACTTAATGAGTAACATGTAATAAAAAAGCAGTGTAAACATATTATAAGAAAATCGGGATTTTTAGGTTAAGAATTAAAAATCTTGTATGAAAACGTCAAACGAGAGATCATAATGTGATTGCATTTACTGTTATATCAATATAACAATAAATCGAAATGGTGTCATTTCAATTTTGGTGTAAAAGCGCTTATAGAGAGATGTAACATGTTACTCTCCATAATGTTCGCTTAAATAAGAGCAAATTTATGACAGTAATATATGACATAAATAATATATGACAGTTCTGGTATGGTGAATAAATAAGAGAAACTTTTTTGTGATATTACACAGAGGTCCAGGTTTTCAATATTTCATCGAAGTTTCTTTTCTTTATTATCTTTGCTAGGTACCATTCTTGTGAATTGTTCTTTGGTCAAGTGTTTCTATTTTTTTGAAGGTCTTGTTAGCTGCATAGAATACGATATGACAGGTGCATAGAATATGTCGTTCATGTTTGACAACGTTCTGTGGTATAAATTTATCGATGTAGGTATAAATTATTTTGGTATTTGTAGTATTACGTAGTGAAATTGCTGTTTTTAATGTATTTTCATTAATGCATATGTGCGTAAACAAGCTTATGTAAATAATTATGTGTTTGACATTTTTTATTGATTCCGGTTTCTTTAATGTTGAATATACCAAGCTCAAGTCAAATAGTCCTGTGGGTGCAATAAATAATTTGTTATATATTCCTATGCGTAAACTACTTCAGAAACCTGACAGATTCGCTTTCCTATATCAGTTCCCGGTGTTGGAAAGTTATATAATGTATATTGATTAACTTTCTAATAAATACATTAAACTTTTCGTAAGATCATGCAAATAAATTTATTTCTGTAATTCAATACGGCAAAGGACAATATTGATTCCTGCAGCTGTTTTCCGGTAAGATGTGCTCGGGAAGACTACAGGTAAGAAAGAAATTATGTATCCATTTTTCAACACGAACAATTTGTGTACATTCAAATGTGAAACAGAGTTTAATATAACATTGCACTTCACTACAGAAGTGAAAACTAAATATATGTTTGTTTTTATACATTAAAAATACTCATAAATCACATCCTACCAAATATTCAAGCCAATAATAACTCCAAAACAGTTGGCCCTCTAATGTACCCTTTAGTTACAATAACATATATGTATATATACATAAAATTTTAAATCATTTCACCTATGTAGTAGATGTACATTGTCGCATGTACATTGTAAATATATTCAAATTTATAATTTGTTTTCTTGTGTTTATGTTATAAAGCCCATGTAGGATGTTTTCTACGTTACGGTTAGTTACCGTATAAGGTACCGTATAGGAATATTAAAGGTACTTGTCGCAGTGATGAGCTAGGACAGACTTTATTATAATGCCATGATTGCTTCTAAAATTTGCCTTTTGCATATGCATATAAAGCAGCGCACTAGGGGTTTGAGTTAGATTTGGTTTCGATTTTAGACATTTGCTGTTTCTTTATTGATTCGTTAGATTTAGTCTAATCAAATTGCTATTTATCATATTATTACATCATTAGAAGTAAGAGTTAAAAATTTTTCTTGTATAATGTTTTTGTTAATATTTGTAAATATTTAAATTTTTATTATCAGAAATATCACTGAAAAATTGCATTTAGGTTATTGCCCATATACCGCCAACCTCTAAATTATTACTTTATTATCACAATAGGATATGAAAATTAATTTAATCCATAATATTTAATTTATTTTAGGTATTAGCATAATACTATTTACGTATATAATGTTATAAAATAATTTTATATTTGAAAATCTTGTATTGATAGGGAGTTGTAGATTTATTTATGGATTATGACTATTCTGATTACACTGACCTATATTTAAATATATTCATCCGTAACCGATTTGGTCGATGAGAAAGTAAAAATTCTCATTAAATTCATTTGATACCGTGCTAAATTAGTTGTAGATGTACACAACGTAAGAAATATAAACAGCTGAACGCAAAAGAAGTAATTAGTTAAAACAGAGTACAACACGCAAAATAACATAAAAACATAAATAATGCAAGATCAATTTGATCACAAAATAGTTTGTACGCAAGGATATACAATGTAATTGCTCAATGTTTATATTAGCTGACTTAAGAACTTATTGAATTAATCGAATGCGGGTCAACTGACTTCGTACAGAACAATTAATTCATACTTTACTTTTGCTTGGATTTGACTGTATTACAATGTATTACATTTCGCCTATTCCTTGAAGATTCCTCAGCGATAGTAATGGCATATCTCATGGTCTTAGTATTACTCCACGGGTTTAAAATAGAGTGGTAATTGTATTTATGTTATATTTCTTATAAAAATAATCCCTTCCTTTAGCAAGTTTATAGATAAGTTTACTTGTACTTGTCTATAAAAAAAACTATTTGTGACAAACTTAAAGATTTTTTTTCAATCACGGTAATTTATTTTGTCTCATTCTTATTTGCCATGAATTGTCAATAAAAAGTTCATTTTAGTCCAGTCGCTAAATTTAACCATTTTTTTAACAAAATGAAAACTAATTAAAACTATTTGGTGGAAATCATTTTTGGTTATCTATTTTTTGATAGGTTCATTAATCGGTTATGTAGTTTACAACTATATATAATACTAAGTAATTTGTAGATCTGTTTCTGGGCCCTATGCTCCACTTAGGAGAGAAGGGCACCAGTAAGTAAGACCTGTTTCTAAAGATTTTTCTTCTACTTATCTATGAATTCTTTATATTTGTACATCATAGCTTAATTTTGAACTTGCGGCTGTCTCAATAAATTGAAATATAACTAGTAATGCATTCTTAGTAATGCAGTCTTATTTTCCAAAATTATTTTCACGTACTATTTATTGAACACTAGTTCAGCAGCTTTTTTTTTTTTGTATATGATTTTCAACGCTAATATTAGGTCTGTTAAAATGTTACACGAGCTACTCGTAGTAACTTTGAATAACACTGTGTATACACAAGTGCGTTCCACCAGCAAATTTTCGGTTAAATGAAAGCCACTGAGAGAGCGTAGCATCTGAGAGAGCGTAGCATCTGAGAGAGCGTAGCATCTCTGTCGAAATTTGAAAATGCTACACAGACTTTACTCGTGCATTTTATTTCAAGTAAAATTTGTGTGATGTGTGACTCAGCTGTTTTGATTTGAATTCAAATTTTTGTATTGGTTATTTGCGCGACACTGGTGTTCTCACCAGATTTTACACAAAGCTGTTCCATGAAAATCTGTGCAAAAAGAGTAATTTAGCATTTTATTTGTGTTATGCTCTCAGTTTACACTTTACTTGTGCTTTACACAAGTAACAGACCTGTTATATATTATCCATCCGTTATATTCTCTGACTATCTTTTCTTCTTTCACTTTTTACCTTTTTGCATCAATTTTGATCGTGTTAGGCCCATGTTATGTAGAGTGTCACGGGCACGTCAAAATCAAAATTGTTTTTGTTTTTAATGAAAATTAAAAAACAGAGTGAGAGAAAAAAATAAATGTCAGATTAAATTCGGTCATGAGAGCCAAACTATCTGTGCCCCGCACTGTCAAAGCTGTGTTGTATGTATGTATCAGAGAACTTCAATTCAGACTCTCTTTTTCGTTAACTTGACTGCACTTGATTCATATAAACAGCTGATAGTACTTAGAAAGATTTATACTCTGCTCATGTGATGATTAATGAGCCATTTATGAGTATTAAATCACAGTCGGGAAAAATTTGCTTGTTCTTGTTTACTGTGCATATAATTTGCTAGTAAAATATCTAAAATTATGCACATGAAATATTTCAAAACACAAACAAAACACGTGCATTTATAATGCTAACAACAACAACACACATTAAAAACATTAAACTAAACACAACAGCGCTCACACAAAATTTTTACGAACGTCGCAAGTGATCGAGTCATTCATTTTCAATGAGTATATTTGTACTCATCTGAGTATATGCTTTGATTCATGAATTATACGTATTCTTCTGAAGCTGAATCTTTAGCACCGACATTCGTTAATGAACATACTTACGAATCATTTCTGTGGCGAATATGAATGCATATAAATAGTGTGTGAGAAAAACATTTATATGCATTTACATTTGGTGTTTTATGAGTTCACTCTGGATGTTAAAATTATGACCGTTGCAGTTCTCTGGTATGTATGTCCTTTTAAATTCAGGTACAATAAAAAATGACAAAAATAATAGAAAAAATACGAAATTGACAAACTGATGTGACACTCTGCATAATATGCATTCTCGTCAGTAAATTTCATTAACCATACAAAGAGCTTCCGTGCTTTTTAACTTAAAAATTAAGCAAGGAAAATTACACCAAAAATGTCAAATGCAACTCTTAAAAATAAATATTCCACAAAGCAAATCATCAAAATTTGAAATATTTGTCACATGTTTTATATGGAAAATATAAACAAACTAGAGATAAGCTAAGCTATAAACAAACACACTGAGGAAGTAAATATTTCATGTAATCTTTGTTATTATAATATATATCAATTACATATATATATAATGATATGTATATAATTGATATATAAATTATATATTTAATTTTTTGTGAAATATATTATTAAGTGAATTTTAAACAAACCGAAGCTCTCTTAGAACTGTCTGACACATAAAAGCTCTTTCACATGCAACTAACTTATGCCAATGGAAACGACAAAATCTTAAAGTAACTTTAGTAACATATTAAGTAAGCAGTGGAAACATATTTTTACGTGATTTTTATGTATCAATAACTTTGACATATTTATTACCAAATTTTTCAATTGGCAGAACTTTGTAATTTCATTTATCATTACCTACATAATTTTTGGCGTTTCGGGTGATCATAATTGGTACGAAGTATCACTTTAATTACTCCAAAACGAAGCGTGTCCTTAATATAATTTTTTCACTACCTTAAAGATATGCGAGTGGTGCTATCATTTTTTAAGGCTTTAGTTTCAAACTTCTTTTTTAGTCCCTGTTCTGTTTAAACCCTATCTCCGTCAATTGACTTTCCTCGATTACTAATCGTACTACAGCAGACAATTAAGGTCGTGACGATATGTTTGAAGAAGTTTTTTAGGTATCGATGAGCTATGCATATGATTATATAGATTATTTTAATTATACTAAAACTTTACTAATAAAATTTAAAATTTCTTATTCAGTAGTTTTCTCTTATATATTTGCTTGTATATTAAGTGAGAGGTTAACCTTTATTTATTGATTTGTCGTGTAAAGTCATATTCATCACTTAAAATTTATTTGCATATACGATATATCTGCTTGTGTTTCAGTTTACTCATCTGAACCTCTGCTCAAATATGAGGAAATTTTTATGTCGTAATTTCTTTACTGTTCCTGTAGAATTACATGACTATAATTTTATTTGCGTGCTTTGTAGGTGTAAGATGCAGTTTTTATTCCGAACCAAAGAATATTTTAAGAGACAGATAGATGTTTTCCCTTTATTTAATTGCATTTGATAAAAAATTAGAATAGAGTGTAACTATTGCTTATTTAAAGCGTTATTGATAACGCTGATAAAAATGATTTTATGTTTATCCGTAATAAGGTGATTCATCCTGCAAGGTAAGCATGAAGTGTTTTATGCTATAAAACTTGTGCAAAGTTTTATTTTTGTTTTGATCTGTATTTTATTTATAATGTGGCTATATATAAGAGGATCGGAGGAATCCATTGTTCTTTGGAAAACATCGGTTATATTGTGTATTCTCTACTGTCGTGCATGTGATTAAATATCGTGCTTATAATATTTTACTTAGTTCTTGAATGTTGTTGTATTGGCTTTTGCTCAAACAATTTTCGAATAAAAATGTTACAGCCTTATTTGGGGTTAAAGATACTGGTTGCAATGAAGAAGGCTTTTTTTATATATTTCGTTTCACTAAAATAAATCAAATTAATTAAGATAATTACATTTTCACTCCACAATGCATAGACATGCTGGATAGTTTTTTTTTTGTTTTAGGACTAAACAAAGCATTACATACCATTACATTTACAATCAACGTACCTTGGATTCCATGATTAACATTTACGTTTTACGGTTTAATCGCACGTTATAAATTCGCAAACTCACAAGGTTTAGTAAAAGTTTCGCGAGCTTTTTACTACAACAACAAAGATGATCTATGACTTTGAAAATTGATTAAAACTCAAGGGTAATATAGTAAACATTTATCAATTCATTATTACTAAAGTATATTGTTAGAGAATTTTCGAATAGCAAAGAAAGAAAGAAAGGACAAACACAAAAATTTTATTTTAATTTTATTGAAATTTGGCTGACCATACAACGCTGTTTCGAGTATTGCCAAGTACTCTTCATCAGTGGTCTTCATCAATAAATTGTTGTGTTTGTCCTTTTTTTCTTTCTTTGCTATTCGAATATTCTCTAAAAATTTAAATATCGCTTCTTTGTGACTATAAAGAAAGCGTAGCTTTACCAGCAACAATAATACATACTTTAAAGTATATTACTTAAGAATATTTAATTAAAATATAGTTCCGTTTCAAAAAATTTTTTGAATTTATGCCAAAAAATTGGCCATATGGTCCAGAACATTGTAGCTTTTTTTTTAATTCAACTTTTTTGAAACCACTTAAGCGATGAGTAGTTCACAACGTAAGGTTAGCGAAACTTACTCTTTTTAATGGAACGTAAGTCATTGTATGATATAAAAGTAGACAAATTAAAGAAGTTTAAATTTCTAAAAAAAATATAGACTTATTATACTTATTAAGGAAATTCTTCAAAAAGTACAGTTAGCATTAAGTGAAAGACTTTGAGAACGATATTTATATTTTTTACGTTCCTAAGGTTTAAGGTTTGAACAGTTCAAGATTGTAATTATAACTTTTCAGTTTATAATTTAATTTCAATAGATATAATAGATATAAAATAAAAATATCTATAAAAATATAATTTTATTTACACTATAAGAATTTAAGAGAAAAAGAGTAAAATTTATAGAAAAGAGGAAGAAGCTACGTTAATTGCACCTATTTTCAAGTGAATGCACCCACACTGCATAATATTGTCATGCACCCTGAAAATACCACGTTGATTTTTTTAAAAAGCGCATTTTTTAAAACCAATACATTTTTTGTAACATTTTTAATTCTTCCAACCAGATAACAAATTAATACATTACAGAATCATGCATATTGTAGGCAAAGATTACGCAGACTATTCAATCAGTATGTAGATTTAACTTCATCGGTTTTTGGTTAGCTGCTCAACCGATATATGCATTATAATCTTGATGTGCAAGTGTGCTGCTTGATTGACGGTTTTTGCTTTGCCACTTTTGTCTTTAATCGTCATATAAGCACAGCTTCTGCACTTAACTGTCACTTTTTACCAGCAAACAACTTTAAAGTTTTCTCAATAAATTAAGAGTTTTCCATGGCGCACAACTGACAATTTTGTTTGTTTACTAATCCATGTAACATGCCTCAATCCTTATCACTCATAATAGTTGTTAACCAACAATTCACCGTCTTGTAATATACAAGAAGAGGCTTGCAGTGACCGTTCAACACTCGCCTTTTCGGCTTCATTATTTTCATTAGATCGTTTTGTTCGTTTTTTTGGAATCCTGGCCTAGCAACACTATCAGAAGATAAAAATGTTTCGGGCAAACGCTTAATGTGTTTTTCAAACACACGTTCATTTAACACATCACTCAATAAATCGTGTGACTTATTAAGAAAAAGAAATTTTTTCTGTCAAAAATCGATTTTACTCATCAATATAATCTCCTTCCAGGGCAATACAATCATTCCAACGCTTCTCTAACTTCTGGATGCCGTGCTTGTAGAAGGGTTTGTCTTTTACCTCAAAATAGGCTTTAGTTTCAGCAATTACATCTTCATTTGAGATGAATTTCTTACCGGCGGGCATTTTTTTGAGATCAGCGAATAGCCAGTAGTTGCTGGGGGCCAGATCTGGACTATAAGGTTGATGAGGAAGCAATTCGAAGTGTAATTCGTGCAATTTTGCCATTGTTTTTGTTGGCAATATATTGCCATTAAAAAAATTGATTTATTTTCAATTTGCGCAAATATTCACAGTCAATTTTTTTTAAAACTTCTGGTACATACTTGTATTAGTTTGTATAAAAAATCTGGGCGTTGCTTTTAACCGTTTTTTTTATTTATGTTTAAAGTTCCGTATGTTAAATTATATAAATTATATATTAGAAAAAGTAGCATAAAAGAATTTGTTATGCATGTTCTAAACTTTGATGCCATCCAGTAGCCAAATTAACATATATTTTTGAAAAATCTGTTCTGATTTTAATAAACTGCATTGAACCATTTTTTCAATTTTCAGTTTCACATCACATCATCAACATCGGTAGCGCCTACTTCTTAGTGTCCTTTCCTAAGTGTATATTTTTAGTTGACGACCTCTCTGAAATTGTCAATTACGAATGGTGACACATGGCGTGGTTTTCGCTTAATTCGCTTCTTCACTTTACGAATCATTTCTGATGTTGTTACTGGTTTTTTTTTTGTTTACTTTCTGAACCTCGGGTAATGCTACCAGTATCACAGTATTGAGCTATGGTACGAGACACAAATAATTTGTTCACATTTAGGTGTTGGAGGGCTCGAACGATAACCACTTGTGTTTGTGCAGACAAATATAAAACAATCACATTATCACTTTTGAACTTCATCACATACAACTTCTTTTCAACAACACAAAAATCAAAATGCCCTCGTACGCTTATAAACAAGACCACGAACTGTCAAATGAATAAATTTTAAGCTTTCTGTCATTATTGGTTTGACAGCTAGATCGGTGCGAATTTTTTTGCAATCGTCTTCAGAGATCCTGTATTTAAAAATTTTCGTGAAGATTGTTGTATTGTAATATGTCTTTTGTACTAAAATATTCATAAAATGATATTGTTTATTTTTTTTATTTCAGGCACCCCGCATGCAATGAGCATAACAATAACTGCTTTTCTAAATTTTCCCTTGGAAACGTTACAAGCTTACAAAAAAAAACATTTCAGCTGAATAAATTATTTAAAATAAAAATAGGTGATCAAACGAATACATCATTCTTTTACCATAATCTAAAACACCAAACTAAAAAGAAGTTTAAAACTGAATACACGCAAAAGGAATTAACTCGTTTTGGATCAGAAGAAAACGTGTGCATTATTAAACCCAATATATTATACAGAGTTATAATACAATTTTCAAATGGAACTAAAAGAAAATCTGGCGCAAGTAACAAATACATTTCAAGAAAACAAAATGAGTTCAACTTCCATACTATATTAATGGAATGTGACCTTTTTAGTTACTGTTATTTTGACTTTGAACACTTTATTAGAACATATATATATATTGAACTTTCTAACAGAAAACTAAGGAAAAATGAGCTACAAAATAGCGGATGTCAAAACATATTAGTAACTAAAACAAGTAGTAAGAAAACAAAGACAAAATTAAATAAACAAAATGTAAATTATTTGAAGATTGAAGATTATAATTTAAATATACGCTATAAAATTGTACCTAAAAGTAAGCTTCATGAAAGAAATGTTTTTAAATTTACAATAAATAACGTCTTATCAAAAATGGAAACCATGAAAAAAGTGATTGATTCACCTCAGGCACCTACTACAACTCGTCGTGTTGGAACGGTTTCTTTCGAAGACAGTAAAGAAAAGTCGTCTAAGCAATATACGCAAAACATGAACCAGGAGAACATGAACGTATTATCAGAACCTGTCATATTTAAATCACCCTCAGTAGTGCAAATGCCTACTGCCACTACATGTAAAGCTGTTGAAAAGTTTAATCCAAATATGCGTTTCATCCGCAAAAATGTTGAACAATCTATTAAGAACATCAATTCTAATTACATGGAATTTGAAACAGAATTTCCTAGAGATTATGATGATAATATTGAAATGCTATCAAGAGAGGCTGAACATTTAGAAAAACAATTTTGTACCCCAACACGCACAAGTACAACTGAAGTAAAATTGCAAGTAATACATAATAAAGCTAACGATGATTACATTAACTTTAATAACATTGATCAGAAATCTACTTCCTGTTTAAATTCTAAACATATCGGATTTAAAGTGGAAGAAAAATTAGATGAAAAATTTTCTGAAGTAAGTACAGTGGAGAAAGAAAATGCAAAATCATTTTACAGCGATTCAGAAGAAAAACCTTTAAATCAATCGGGCGTACACTCGAGTACTGAAAGTAAAGGTACAGCTACTCCCATTCAAGTAGGTAGTACTGTAACAAGTACAATAAAAATTGCTTCATCAAAAGATGATGATGACGAACCTATAGCAATGTCTCCTTGTGGTCGTTTCTTTAAATACGATAAGGAAGTTGGTAGAGGATCATTTAAGACCGTATATCGTGGCCTAGATACCGAAACTGGAGTAGCAGTCGCTTGGTGTGAACTTTTGGTAAGTCAAATCCTTAATATTACAAAAAATCCGTTTTATATTTGTAATATAAAAACATTCTACTAATTAATTTATGTAATATTACAAATGACACGAATATACCCATTATAAGTATTTATACATGTACATCTATGTTAATTTGGACGTTAATATTTTTTATTTGATATATATGCATAGCTTAATTAAAGTACAAATAAAATTAAATAATTACATTTTAATGTTTTGTATGAGCTAATACGTCAATTTAATTATTACTGAAATTCAAAGGCATTAATCGCGTTAATCACAAATTTTTTTAAAAATTAACTTACACAAATAAGTTTTATGTCATTATACGTGACCAATTAATGAGACGAACATGATATGTTGCTTTCTTTTTTATTTTTTAAGCGACTGAACAATTTTAAATCGTGGTATATATCGCTGTTCCTAATGGCGCTTTTAAAATGTTCCGCAGAATCTTGTTCTCAAAACGTTGGATTATTTCGATTTCAATTTTATTTGATATTCTTACTTTTCCAGCGTATCGTTATAGCAGTGCACCACTAATTATTTTGATAATCTGCTGGCGAATTGTATAAGCGAATCGTTTTTGATACACTTCAAAAAATTTTAGTAAAAATAAAACAAAAAATATTGCTTGTAGCAATAGTATTTATCGTGCTTTTTAATTAGAACAAGTTTAATAGTTAAAAAAATGTAAATATTATCAATTTTGAAATTTTGATGACTAACTTTTCCCTTTAATTAATTAATGAAACATAATAAAAAGCAATCAGTCTCAAATGAAAAAAACTTAAAATTCATCAGAGACCCTTCAGTTAAAATTTATACGAACGGATATTATTTCCTGTTAACTGTTAGAATTACAAACTATTTAGGTTAGTCGAAAAAAAACAGATCGGTTATTATATTATTATAACTTAAATTTATCGTTTTTATTCTGAAAAAAAAAAATTAAATAAACGATCATAACAAAATTGTACATTCATTAATACATCCATGTCTGCATTCTAAAATATAATTTAAACTTTGTCAATTACGTTTGAATCACATAAATTACCAAAAACTTCGGTATGTCGTTTTTAGTTTTCTCATAGACAAGCCTATGGAGTATCTATTGGTAAAAATTTCTTAAAGTGGTCTGAACATCTTTATTTTAGGACACAATAGAAAGACAGAATCGTTAATTATAGCTCATTTAATCGTATCTTTAAAATTTTTAAAATTAAAAAAAAAAAATATTAAAATATTTTATTTTTGGTAACAATTTATTTTCAGGATAAACAAGTAAAAAAAAGTGAACGAACTCGTTTTCGAGAAGAGGCAGACATGCTTAAAAAATTGCAACATCCAAATATAGTGCGATTTTATACTTATTGGGAGTTCACAATTTCTCGGAAAAAAAATATTGTTTTGGTAACTGAGTTAATGCTGTCGGGAACTTTAAAGTCGTAAGTTAACTGTATTCTTTATTAAAATTTTTCTTACTATTTTTTTATAGGTATTTGAAGCGCTTTAAGAAAATAAATCCCAAAGTGTTAAAGTCATGGTGTCGTCAAATATTGAAAGGCTTACATTTTTTACATACACGACCTCTGCCTATCATTCATCGTGATCTAAAATGTGATAATATATTCATTACCGGTACAACGGGAAGTGTTAAAATTGGTGATTTAGGCCTTGCAACTTTAAAAAATCGATCGCATGCAAAATCCGTTATCGGTACTCCAGAATTTATGGCACCTGAAATGTATGAAGAACATTATGATGAGTCGGTTGATGTTTACGCATTTGGGATGTGCATGTTAGAGATGGCAGTATCGGAATATCCTTATAGTGAGTGCAAAGGACCAGCACAAATTTATAAAAAAGTAATATCAGGAATAAAACCCGCAGCTCTCGCAAAAGTTGAAGATCCCAAAGTACGAGAAATTATCGAAAAATGTATTGAGCTTAAGAAAGAAGATCGCCCTAGCTGTAAAGATTTACTTAATTCTGAATTTTTTGAAGAAGATATTGGAATTCGTGTTGAACCAACAGCTACTGAAGCTTTTTTAAATAACTCGGTAAATAATATTATAGAATTTAGACTTCGTTTCCTTGATCCGAAAAAACGTTCTTCTAAACACAAAGAAAATGAAGCTATTCAATTTGAATATGATATAAAAAAGGATGATTGTGAACAAATTTGTCATGACATGACTAAAGAAAATATTATTAACGAAGAAGACACGAGATCAGTGATTCGTCTTTTAAAAGTACAAGTATTTTCATTAATAAGGGAAAGACTGCAACGACAAACACAATTACAACTTCAAAACGAAAAATCACGTTTAGAAAAATTAGCCTTACAGAAACAACGGGAAATGCTCTTACCGGAAGAAGATGAAGACGAAGCAGATTCAGAAGAAGATGACGATGATTTGAAATGGGTTTCAAAGATGGAGTTAACTGAATCTAAAGAAAGTGATGTTAAAACAAAGTCTGTTACAAATATTAATAAAAGTACTAGTGCAGAAATTATTCTTAATGAAATTCAAAATGATATTATCATTTCAAATAGTGAACAAAATTTGCCCGATGAAAAACAGCAGATACATAATCAAATATTAAATCAGGATTCTTTTGAAACTTTACCAAATATTTTGCAAAGTAATGCAAACATTCAAACTCAATTACAACAGCCTGAAAAATGTTCAAATGACACACATAATCAACATCAATTAGATTTAAAGGAAAATATGGATATTAATTTGGAAAAATCAGTTCATTTTTATGACTCTGCTAATAAACACCCATTTCAGGTGCCAAACAATGATCATCAATCACTATTATACATAAATAAACTTACAAATTCACAAAATTTATCAACAGTTAATGGTGACAACAAAAACCAACAAGGCGATGAAAGTTCATTGCAAGTATTACAGGATAATAGCTTTTTATCACATATTGCTCAAGCATCTATCCAACATAATCCTGAAGTTGCATATCATCAAGAAACTGTACAGGATAAATTGTCTGCCATGACATTAAATATTAATAAGACGACTGCACCACAGTGTTTAGAAACAAGTACCATATATCCTAATGATTTGAATAAAGTTTCGGATATTTCAACGGATGATGGCCAAAGTTCAC
>NC_051847.1:100263127-100279605 GCF_002237135.1 Teleopsis dalmanni | reverse complement strand
TATAAAGTTTTATATACAATTTTTAACATAGTATTGAAACTAATGCAATTATTCATGTTTCAAACGAAAATATATCCAATTATCTATAAATCAAAGCTAAAAATTTTGGATATAACAATTTAATTTAGAATATAATGGGTTAACGCTATTCCAGAAATATGGTTTAATTAACACAAAGTATCTCGGTTAATATTAAAAATTGAATTAATAAATAGGTACTTGAAATATACTAAATCCATGCATTAAATTATCCACTTATATGTGCATACAACGAATGTCAACATAAACATATTTTCTCAAACTACTTTATGTATATATTGTAACAGTTCGTTCACTCTATCGCAATTACGGCATAAATGTAAAGCAATTAAAAACTATTTCACATAAAAAGTCCTCAAAAAATGTTCAGTTGCATGCGTGCAGCTATCAATAATAACTACTAAAAGATATGACAGCAAATCATATTAAAATTCGAATTTCGATATATTCATAATATTTAAACAATTAATCGAAATATGAACAATATTTAAAGAAATTAAAAAATAATAAATAATTATATGCTGTAAAAAAATGTCATGTACAAAAACTGACATTTAATTTGAAGACATTCAAATTAAATTGTCGCGGTGTAACGACTGACAGCTGTTTTTGATTTCCCCACGAAAACAGTAGGTTGGAGTGGCACCTTGTGCATCAAGAAAGCTTGTTTTGATACCACAAGAATAGCGTTGGTTCATACATAGACTAGATCAGTATACAACCAACCCCAAAAAAGCCTTCAACGCCCCCATTAGATCATGGTAAACTAACCTGACAATTTTATGAATTTGACTTAGTCCACAATATTGCATAGTCAGATCTGTAAAAGGGTCCCCAAGATTTTTGATTTTTTCCAAGCTAAAGATGGACATTGCCACATAGGGTAGATCCATTCTCATAATATGCCTTTATATTATGCAGTGACCCGTCAGCACTGATACTGTAGTGCTAAGCAGGTTCCGCCTGAGTTTAAGTAGCTGGCTAGTGCGTTTTTTGTCCAAATCACACCAAGTCAACTTAGAAATCTGACATCAGGATTCATCAGCTATTTTCTTTAAATGCCAGTTTAGCTATTGCAAGTGGAACGCCAATATCTGAGAAGATGTTTCTGTATCCAGAAACCCAAATGAGTTGAACCGTAACGAGCGTAGCTAGGTCATTGAGGGAAGCACCGCAGCTATAATTGATGAGTTGAGTTATAATTGATGTAGCTGTAGTGAATACTAGTGATTTGTAGGCAAAGAGAGGCTGTCTAAGGAGATTAAAATATTTTCATTGGGGATCTGATTGCTAAGGACGCATTTTACGTCTTCTTTGCCAACTATCATCTTACACTGATTCTCATTTAAACAAACAATTTTATATGTTTATGGGGGCCAACCATTCAACATCTAATAGAACATACCCGTTATGATGTACTATTAGTGGAAAGATATATATCTTAGAAAGACTAGTGTGACCTCGCAGTCGTATTTTGATATTTGTTGATTAAATAGTTTTTTTTTAAACTGTATTTTGCAGTAGCAACTTTATATATACAGTGGCTCCATAGCATAATCGGACAAGAATTTGTTCAATATAAATGTCCTCTAAACTTTAACAAAATATGCTAAAAATATTATTTTTTTGCTTTAATTTATACTTAACATACTTATCTCTAAATATTAATCAAAAAATTAAAACATTTCTCATATTAACAGTAAATTTAAATTAAAATACAACACCAACACAATTTTTTGGGCTCAACGCATAATCGGACAAAGGGTAGCAGCTATGCCAAAAATACTTTTATTTTGCAAATAATAACAAAAAATAATATTATTATATAATAATTATAATAACAATTTGTAACAATTTCCACCACAAATGTAAGAATTAAGTAATATGAAGTAGTATTAAAATGACACCAAATGGAAAGCAATCTACTGTCGAAATTAGGCAATTAATAATTAAATTGAATTTTGAAGGTAAAACCGTTATAGAAAAAAATTGCCAATTTAGTTGGAATAAGTAAATCTATTGTACAAGACATTAACAAGAAATTTCGTGATGAATTTGGGTTAGCCAATAAGAGCAGAGCAGTTCAAAATGATCGGCAAAATATTAAATGATCGAGAAGAGCGTTCGATATTGAAAGAAATAAAGAAAAATCCTTTCAAAACCGCTAAAGATCTTAAATTTTCATTAAAAACCCGCTCTCGGAAAGATGTATGATTAAATACTTTTCGCAATACTTTACATAAATTCGATTATCACGAAGGAGTTGCCGGAAACAACCGTTTATAAGTATTAAAAATAAAAGAATAAACGTCAAGGAGTATTTACTAAAAACAGAAAGCTTTTGGAATCATCGATAATTTTCATTTTTTTTAAGGTTTTGTTCACTGACGAAAGTAAATTTAATTTGCAAGGATCCGATAGTAAGATGATAGTAAGATGTATGACGTAAATCAAATGCAGAATTTAATCATCACAATACAAAGGCCACTATAGAACATGGAGGACGCTCTGTTATGGTTCAGGGTTGTAATCAAGTGAAGGAATAGGCAATTTGCATTTTATAGATAGTCAAATGGGTAAATTTGGCTACCTTCACATTCTGAAACAGAATATAAAGCAAAGTGCAAAGAAATTGGATGTCACGGAAAATTTTGCTTTTTATAAGCACAACGATCCTAAGCACACGTCAGGCAAAGCGTTGGTTGATCTATAACTGCCAAAACACCTGCAAAGAGCCAAGACCTTAATATAATTAAGCATCTTTGGGAGGAATTAGCTAAGAGTGTAGCAAAAAAATTTAAGGCAAATGTACTGCTAAAGGAAACTATACACGAAGCATGGTATTCAATAGAGCCAGAAGTGTGCCAAAATCTAGTAAAATCAGTTCCAAATCGTCTGCAGACCGTTCTAAATAACAAACGTTAATCAACAAAATATTGATTGCCACATTTCTGTATTTTTAGGATTCCTGCTTCACTTTGTCCGATTATGCATTGAGCGCAAAAAATTTATTGGTTGTTTTTTCTTTAAATTTACAGGTATAAAAAATATATTTTTTAATATTTATATAGATAAGTATAAATGAAAAAAAAATTTTATTTTTAACATATTTTTTTAAAGTTTAGAACACATTTAAATTAAATAAATTTTTGTCCGATTATTCGATGGAGCCACTGTATATATTGAATTTTTATAAGCAAATTTCGTTCAGATTACATGTTGACGCATAAACGTGCAAATCTGATTAAATAAATTATCCCATAATAGAGACAATAATTTTTAGCTCCTAATACATCAAAAATGTTACTGCTTGTCTGCATGCACTGCAGGGCCTTTTCCTCATTTTATTGCCGGTCTTGATGCATGAACATTAAATTAAAATAAAAACAAGTGTTTTATTTGTATAATTGCATACGAAACAGAAATTCACACATTCGTTATGCTATTATTAAAATAAAAAATTCTTAATTTCTATTGCCTTACACTCATTTCAAAAATATATCATCATATAAAAAGTTATAGGCAAAATTCCATCAAACATAAAAAGTATTTACCTCTTTAAAAAATCGTCAACTAAAACATAACTCGACATATCAATAACGTGTTTAACAAACTTTTTTAATATTTAAAAGTTTCCTTAAATTTATTAGTTCTAAATTTATGTACTACATTTTGTTTTGTTCACGCTGTAATCGAGTTCCATAAGCACGTGAAACTAAGTTCCAGGAGTCCATAAACCGATCCATGCACATCGAGATACATTTCTATTAAAATGATATATGAAAAAACGTATAATAAAAATGTAATAGGTAAGGTACCTGTTCTGACGAATCAAGTGTTACACCCGGTTTCCCTACACACTTTTTGAAACACTTTTCAGTCATTTTCTAAAGGAAACAAATATGTAATGTGATGTTTAGTCAGTTTTCTTATGTCATCATACCGTTAACAGCTCTTGAGCATTGGCAACAGCTATTTGCTGCCTAACTTGCTCAATAAGTTCACCCTTATCAGCACCAGATAGACTACCTAACGAAGACATGTATGATATTTCAGCGCTTACAGCGTCACAAGAACCTCTATTCCGGAATTCACGAGAAGACACTAATAAACAATCGTCTATTCTTACATAATATATGTGCGTATAACGTGCAACATAGATTTCAAAAGTTTTTTAATAGGGTTTTGCTATCATAACCAGCTTACACAAGTTACCATATGTTCGAATACTAAATTAAATAATGTCTACACCTTCAAACGGTATAGACTACGCAAATTGCAGTATATGCAATATTATGCTTTCATATTGAATTTGCTATTCTTCAACTGCGATTTGTGGGCCGTTCTGTTAAAAGTTCACACTCCCACAATATTAACATTAAATTGCATTTAAATTTAGATTTGAATGTTTTAATAATGCTCTTGCCAAGACAAAAATGTGAAATAAATTGGCAAAAAGTTTGAATGGACTTGACAATGTTATCAAAAGTGATTAAAAGCGCCGAAAATTCTGATTAGATTAGAAGTGTATATGACTTAGAGTATGTTAAGCAGGATATAGACAATGCTACATGTATGCATACCAAGTATGGGTACTACAAAATCGCACTGTGTATATTCAAGTTTTTATACCGAATTTCGGTCTGAGATAAGTATGCGGCTAAATTAAATCTTTTCAATTATTTCTTAAGTAGGCATACATGTCTACTTGTGCATATCGAAATTTGAGGATTTCTCATAATTTAAGAATTTTGGTGAGCGTCGGACGAGCAAAGATCACGGAAAAATAATTGAAAAAGTTGTATTATTTTAAATTATTTTCTTTAAAATAAGCAAATTTGAAAAAAAAAGTGCTATAAACAATTTTTAAAGAAGTTTATATAGTTTAAAAATTATTTTGTGCTAAAAATATTTCTTACATAAGTTTTTATATTTAAAAAATTATTTTGTGAATAAAAATATTAAAATGCAACATTTTAAAGAATTAAATTAAAAATAATTTCAGTTTTAAGAATTAAAATAAGAAATTGTGTTTAATTCTAAGAAATATGAAATCTTTATATAAGGAAATAATCATGCAACAAATAATGCCTCTACGAATAGAATAGTATTGAAATTTAACAATTAAAAGTAAAAAATATAATTAATTAATTAATTCAATTATTCTACAGCTGGTTTATGATTTCGTTCTAATATATAAATACAGCAAGTAAAATTGTTATTAAAAACTTTCATAGCAAAAGTAACAAAACTCCAGCAAAAATATGCGAACATGAAAAGTCAAGTACGGCTTTGGATCAGTTGGTTAAGGTGCGCTGATTCTGAGCTTCATATTTGTCAGGACCCGAGTTCGATTCCTGGTACTTGCAGTCTCAAAAATAATTATTTACGAATAATTAAATATAAGAATTATTTCCAAGACCACTGATGAAAGGTATTTGGCAATACTCGAAACAGCTGTATGGTCAGCCAAAAATTCAATTAATTAAAATAATTAAAAAAAAAAAAAATAAAATTTTTGTTGTTGTTTCACTTCTGTTCGAAAACCTCTTTATATAAAGAAATAATGAAATAAACAACATGTTGATATTATCATCATCTCAATTCCTTCAGTTTCGATTATTGTTTTGCACTCTGTATTTGCTCCGCTGTTATTATGAACGCTGTAGAAAATAAATCAAAATGAAGTGTGCATACCTTGTTTCAAAGTGTAAAGCGCATACTTGAATTTCATACTTGGTGTGCACATATGTAGCATCGTCTATATCATGCTTCACAAACAAAACTTGCAAACATATCTATTAGTTTTAGAAGTCATTTTAAGGACGATTTTTATTTAGCATGCTATATACTTTGTAAAGGGCTGAAATGTCAAAGTGCCAATTTGCTTAATAGAAACTTCATGAGTGCTCGTTTTGTGTGTCTTCTATAGGATATATTTTTAATAGTGTAGAGTAGAGTAGAGTAGATTTAGACTATTATTAAATTTGTTTATTATTTAAAATTAGTAACTATAGCTGCAAAAAATAGTTTGTGCGATTCTATTTGTGTATCTCAAAAATAAATAGCAAGCATAGTTAATAGATAAGGAAGTGCACAATATAACACATAAATAAGAATGTAATAAGTAACTCAACTCGAATCTTATGTGGCATAACAAGAAACCTATTTCGAATAACGGTGAACTTAGTGAGAAAATCGTTTAGTTAAATAAGGTCTGACTTAAGAGCTGTTTGGGATATCGACACATATTTGTTATTAGTGATGTTTAAAAAAATCAATTGACTTGATTGTTCGTATATGCTTTTTTGGCCCAACAGTGTCTGGAATTGAACCCCGTCATCTTTAAATTGTCGACCCGTGCGTTAACATGCAAAGCCCAACGTACACCTAACTTTTTTAAATTTAGAGATTTATCAATTTTTGTTTTTTTATTTGTAAATAACTATTGTACTTGCAATGGTCAATATTAAACAAGAATTTCTCGTTCTAATATTATAGCTAGTTAGCATTTTACATAAAAATATCAAAGTGGGGTACTACTAAATTATGATAAAAGCCAAAGAACAGTATTTCAGGAACGGCACCTTGATTGTGACTTCAAATGTATTTTTTGAACAAAAATTTGCGGTGGACATATGAGGATGTGGTAAAAAATGCAAACACAAATTCAAATCCTTAACATTTTCTTACTTTTTCACTTTTCCGATTTTACACAACGTTTTAAGAAGGGAAGGAATATGTAGAAAAATTGGCCACAATGAGCGCAAGAAAGTGCGTAGTTGTATTTCTCTGTTTTGGTTTTTTGAGAGATATACAAAATTTCGTTGCACCAAATCATACAAACTTAATCGAGCAAATATTTTAAAGAATGAATATACCTAAAATATAAAATAGTCAAGTAGTACATTTTTCTTTAAATTTGAAAATTGAAAAAATGTATAAAGCTATTCAAAATTAAAATTATTTTTTAATTTGTCAAAGGATTTTAACAAAATGAAATCTAATCATAACAATTAATTACTTTTTTTATTTATTCATGTTATTAAACTTATTTAATTGTTTCTTTAAGTTAAATTAACTAAACATGTATGATTCGTTTTAATAAGTAATAAGTAATTTTATGGTTCGTGTTTATTCTTCTTCTACCCGTGAAGATTTAATTCGTAGTTGTAGAGCCCAACGGCTCTATAGAGCACAGGCTCACTCACAGAACACAACTGCCCAAAACACAACTGACAATCCAACTGTTCTTTAGACTATTGTTTACTGTCTTTTAAACAAAAATTCTAAAGGTCTTACCTATACAAGATGCCGACATTTCAAGGTGCCCCCAATTACTTTATTATTATTATTCAATAGTTTTTGCATAATTCGCAAAAACGTCAATGACTTAAGTTGCACTCCATATTTTTGCAATTTTTGATTATTTATTTTCAATGTCGCTTTCAGCTTGACACAATTAACAAAAACCGAAAATCAGCTTTTCTTACCGTCAAGCTGACCTTGGTTACTGCTATTGTGCAAGCTGCAAACGACGCTGCCTACTTTTAGGCATGCCTTATGTTGGAATATAAATCAGAACGTTCTTCATAGGTTGAGCCTCTCGACTAACAACAAGGATTTTCTTTAATAAACGTACAGGTGACTTACTTGATTTAATTGCTTTTAACCAATGCTTCGCTGTTTCTTTAAATTTTCCACACAGAATTGTTGAAGTTTCTTTCACTAGTTTTGATGAAACAACTGTGTTCAAGAATGTATGAACACATGAGATATGTGTTCATACATGAGGTATGAGATAATCAGGAATTTCCATGAAGACACTCCTTCCGAGCTCTCCATTTAAATATGCTGTGACGATATTCATTTGATGGATCTCCAAATCCATTTTCTCTGCTAGTGCCGCACCCAACTTTATAGATGTTTAACGAGCGACTGGAGAAAACGTATCTGTAGTTTCTATAATTTACAAATTTACCAACGGTTTCTTATTTTCAGAATACTCGAACGCAATATCGATATAATCACTTGTTTGACAGGCGTTTTCATTATTTATAAAAATGTTTTCGTATTTACCATGACAGATATTTTTGTTTACGAACACGACATCACGACTTATTGTTATTTCGTTCTGTAGATTACCATAACTGATAAGATTTTACTTTGTTTTATAACGACACGGATTTTCCGTTTCGCTGTTATTCTTTTGCTGGGATATCCTTAGTCTCTTCCAGGGATCGGTTAGCGAGATTAGCGAAATATATATTTTGTTTATTAAATATGTATATAATAATGTTCAAGCGCGTTGACTTAAAACCTCCCTTACGCTCTTAAACAATTATATATATATTTTGTAATATGTTATACATTTCGATTTAAAATCGCCTTCGTGTCAGGTAATAATTTATATTACTATTTTATGTTTGACATACAATGCCACCAAGTGTTCATACAAGACACACTAATATATTATAAAAATGCGCCGCCTTTTATACTGATCAGACAAGTTTTTTGTGTAGCGCACATACAAACGTTTTCTTGCTGTTTGGTGGTGGTTTGCTTACTTTCTCGTTGTTCAAGTTGTGCGCTTTTCAAATGTTGTGATCTCTTTGCGGCTAATTCTTTTGACATTAATTAACATTTGTAAATGTTTAGTTTTTGACATGTGCGCGTTTTTCTAAATTTAATAAAATTTATTTAGTTAAATAAAATTAGTTAAAGAAATTAAAGTTTTAATAATAATTTAATAAAATGAAAATTATTTTTAGTTTAAATAACTAAATAACTAAGTATGCTATAGGTAAGCGCGCTGGGGTATGATTCTAGGTAAAGTATTTGTATTTATTTCGATGTAATTTTTGATGTACTTCATTTCATTTGTCAATAGTGAAGTGATGGTATGTAGGTTAGTAATTTACACAAAATTTCTATCCTTACAGCTTGAATAGCCAACAAATATGTAAGGTTCTGACTTAGAATCGAATTTTACCCTAGTTTTATCTTTTTTTATGACATATGCTTTAGAGCCAAATACTTGAAAGTGAACAACAGTTGGTATTTTGCTAGTCCACAACTTGTGAGGTACATCACCATTCAACGATTTTGTTGGACACCGATTTAGTATGTAACACGCTGTATTTATGGCCTCTGCCCAAAAGTTTAGGGGAACTTAAGCTTGCTTCATAATGCAACTGGACATTTCAACTAGAATTCTGCTTTTGAGTTCAGCAATATCATTTTGCTCCAGCGTATATAGGGCAGTTGAGCTTCTTAGTATACCAAATTTTAACTGATTACATGAATGTTTAAATTAACTCATTTCGTACCTCAGTGTGGTACACCACATGGCTAACTTTGAAAATTATTTAAAAATATATAAAAGTAATTAATTCAATGTTTTTTATTTTTGTTACTTAGTTTGATATCTTAATAATATAAAAATACGTATTTTGAACAGTTTTCATCTGTTTATGAGTTTACTTGGTTCGAAATAAAAAGTGTTTTTGGACAATGCTTTCTTTAATCAAATGAAAATTAAAATAAACAGAAATAAAAACTAATATATTTGTTATAACATGTGTTCACAAAAGTCCAAATATAATTTTCGTAATTTTTGCCGGCGCCTTAGTAACAGTTACGTGCCACCAGAAGCCAGCGAAAAAAGGCGTGTGGTGAACCACACGCTGGGACCCATAACAATATAATGATGAAACAATGCCATATAAATGTTTGTCGTTAGATAATGAAATAAAATGAGAGTAATCTCTCTAATATATATCATACTCTTCTGATCTACTCAAACTTGTGTTTCTTTACTATGCATAATAGTAATAAGTCTGTTTTGATATTTAATTGAAATTATAATGTCGTGTCTAAGATATCTAAGAAATCAGGAACTATTGTATATTATTGACAATTAGAGCGAAGATGACTTATTAGTGCCAAGTGACACTTCGCTACCTATTGAATAATAATGTTTGCCACCTGATAATGTTGCTGGTGAATCGGACAATGAAATGATTGATGATGATGAAATATCAACAAACATTACATGCGACTTTAAAATTTTTTCAAATTTCGCGTGTCTAACTGTGAGATGATATTTAGGTACTATTGAAGTTGTATACGAATCAAATGCACAAGTTTATGGTGGTGTTGTAGAAATGCCTGAGTCGCAACTATTCACGTTGGAACTTATAAAACCAATACGTTTCGGTTATAAGATGTGAACCCGTTCTATGGATAGTGGGTATATCTTCCAGTTTCTGCTCCAGTACAACTGACAAATACAACAAACAAGTGGGAATCGGTGCATTTATTGTAAAGGAATTATTGAGCCATTTTGAGTATCTATTCTAACATACTGCATGATTCCGTTGAACCCATAGTAAATGTGCAACACTATAGCAGAGAGAAAGAAAAAAGGTTGCTGTCCCATAGCCTCAAGTTATCAAGAGCTACAACCGACACATGGGCGGCGCTGATTTATATGATAATGGTGTTGGTAACTGTCGTATTGGGAATAGAAGCAAAAAGTGGTGGTGGCCATTATGGGTGCAGTGTATGGATAGCGCTATAGTAAACGCTAAAACTACATTGCTTCGTCGCTGCTTCTACCAACACAAAACCGATGCCTCAGTTAGACTTCAAAAATTTCATTGCCAGAAACCTTCTTGCATCAGAGAACTCGATGTTCATTACAGAAGCTACAGTTTACGATGACTAAACCGTAGCATAAGTAACATACCATATTTGCGAACAAAACACATATAAAAATGTTTGTACTATTGAAGAGAGAAAAATGTGCTATGGATCCCAGCATGTGGTTGACCACACGGTACTTTTCTTGAAAACTACTTTTCAAAAAAAAAATTTAATTTCGCAGGGAATATTTTTAACGTAAAATAAGACCTTTTTGAAAATTTCACCATAAAATTCCAAGTTTAAATATGCTTGGTACCAGCAAAGTACGCCGGTTGTCTCTTTTAAGTGATCCAGAGATGCATACTGATTCAGAGTCTTCTTATCTATGAATTCAACGGGATGTTTGTAGATTTTGTACTTGTCGTTCAGAGGTTATTCGGATACTCGAACGCTATGATTCACTTTGTTGACTTAGGTGTTTTCTAAAGGAGGAATGTTCTTCATGTATGATTAGTAAAGATATTTCCTGATGTAGAAATATCCTTATATATTCTGTGAGATTATATTATTTACGGTAGACGTAATCCCACCAATCGAAATAATATAATTCGAGTTTGTGATTATAAGTCTTGGTTTAGAATTATCCCTTGCATATGTTTACTGCGAAATTATATTATTTACGGTAGACGTAATTCGACCAATCGAAATAATATAATTATAATAATAATAATTTTTTAATTTTTAATTCAATATAATTGCAGATCACTTGGTTAAGTTGACGGTGCATGCTGCAATTATAATTATAATAAATATAATATATATTTATTAAATTAACTTTATTGCAGGTATCTTTAATACTTGTTTTATTAGGTGTTTGGGATGATAATAATTGTGTTGTGTTAAAATAGATAAAACTGTGTTGTGATGTTATTGACTCTAGTGCATGTGTATGTAGGTGGAAATTTTGTGTAAATTTCCATCTTTACAATCGTTTGCTAAGTTAATCATTTTTTTGGATTTTTAAAAATCTGTAAAACATTCACAGCTTACACTTAAGTGGGCTGTACAACCACTATCAAGTCACCAATAGTTTTCTTTTATTGAGCTAATAAATGCTTCTTTTACGCATATTATTTTTAGTTTTTGTTTTATTTTTACATTCACTTGCAAAATATCCATTTTTTATCTAATGTGTTTCTAATGCACACCTGAAAGTAACAAAAAGCTCATCCCCGATGGTGACGTCAATTTCTTTTAATTTCAAAACGGCTTTGAAGAAATCATTTAGATGTTCTCGAACCTTCTCACCTTCTTTCTAATTTTGCTTAAAATTATTATGGAATATTATTATTTCTCCAATTATTTCAATTCTGGAACATTGGTTTTTTGACGAACATATTATTTTGATAGCGAAAGTGAAGCTGCAATTTTTAGAAATGAGAAGTCCGACCTAACAAATAGCTAAATTGTGTAAACAACACAAAACTGGAATCATTCATACTCTTAAGAAAATCCATGGCATCTTTTTCCAGCGGTACTATTTTTTTATAGTCAATTTACCAAAAAAAAAACAACTATTTCTTTACATTGTGCTCCGATTGAAAACTTCATGCTTTTTACATATTAATTGTCGATTGGGAGAACAGTTAATTCGTTTATAAATCTCTCAGCAGTTTCGTGATTCATATCTATTTCTGTAACTCGTTCTTAGTTCTTTTTTTTAAGGAGGAGTTAAAGCATTAAAAGCCTAAAGTCAGTGAGGGACTTTAACCCCCTAAACATTTCCTTTCGTCAACGGAGCAAGTATGACAAACCGTGAGATGAAAATCAAACTAATTTGATTTTTCGTATACGATCGGATTTTTGTCGGCTTCCATGCAAATTTCATTCTGTTAAAAATCATTAAAGCGAAAAAATCGTTTTATTGCGCACATGATTTTATGTTGTAGTATATTTGTATTATTCTTCGCTGAGGATTATGCATGACGTTTAATAGCAAGCAACTTCGCACTAAGATATAGTACCAAGTATGATGTGTAATACCCGCTTTAGATCGAATATATAACTTTTAAAAGTAAACTAACTGCACAAACTCTAAAAAAGAAAACACAAAAATAAAGTTAAGTTTTTTTATTAACTGACTGAAAGTTTTTTATTCAAAAAGCATTCATAATAGACGAGTTTATATATGAACAGAAAAACGGTTATAAGAAATGTGAGCGGGTTAAATAACCCAGCAGCGTGATTGTTTCGTATGTTCTTTTTTATATAAGGCTGTGGTTATATTGCATGCGAATTTTGTCTTGCGTGTGTGTACATATGGTTCCTTATGCGAACACATCTCATGTTACGGTTACATTGTTTGCGAATTGACAGTTCTGTTATGTTCGTTTTGAAAACAAAATGGATAGTGAAGATGAAATATATTTAGCGGAAAATTCGTTATCAAATTATTTATTAATTTCAAATAACAAAAGATGAATATGGATTTTTTTCTCCAAACTATAAAAATGGAGAGTTTGTCTATTCTGCAAACAATGAAATGAGCAAACCGCAATCTATTTCTTAAAAAAAGTATATGCTTTCAAATTTATTTCCATTCATAAATTAAAAATTACGCGAAAACAACACACACCTCTCAATTTCACTATTGTAACAGAAAAAGCAACACTGAGCTGAATGCAGCCTTGCGAGGCAGCATGACAATTAATATAAATGACAGTTCAGAGGAAAAACGAATCTAAAAAGCGCAAAAAATGTGAAACACGTTACGCGTCGATAAAATAAACAGAATATCAAATTGATTGTAAACAAATATATATAATAAAATAAATTGTGAATAAAATAATATTTCGGTGCTTACATAATCGATTAAATGTTTTCACATTTTTGTATCCGTTAAAATAACATTCGTTTATGTATGACGCCGGGAAAAAGGCAGAGTGACGGAGAGGAACGTTGGTAGTTTAATTGCCTTATCCTCTCTTGTGCGAAATGTTGTAACCTTTTTGTCATCAGACAAGTGTGAGCAACACTTGATCAACCCAACATTATTAAAACGCCAGTGTATAAGTTGCCGCCTAGTAAATAATTCAAGTGAGCGCGTCACGCTGTAACTCTGAAGGAATATCCCACAATAAAACAATTTAGTGTTTGGTTGAGTGAGTTCGCGAAAATAATTTGCTTTTTTGCCACAGCCATTGTCTCAACCAAAAACCGAAAAGGCTAAAATTACAATGCCAGCTAATCAAAATTATACGTGCCGAGTTATGTATGCACAAAACCATGAGATGGAACAAGAAAATCACCTGGGAGTTAAGTGTTTTGAGTGTGCATGCCCACATCTGATCGTTACATGTGAAGCGTTAGATAAAGATGAAGCAGCTTTGTTTGTGTTTTTCATGTTTGAGGAAAGGACACAATATCATACTGTGTCGAATGAAAAGATTTTACGGTATAAACGGTTGCCGTAAAAACCATAATAAATTACTACACGAGTCCCAACAAGTACCGCCCACGTCTAAATCAGTTCAATAGGTTTTGACTTGTGCCAAGCAATTTTTCGAGTTTCTCTTTAAATTGGTTCCGATAAAAATTATGGGTCCAAAGAGACAACTAAAGATTTTCGCGCTTGTGGATGAAGGGTCGTCAATCACTATACTAGATGCCAAAATTACGAGTCAGTTATGCCTTAAAGCCAAGAAACAACACTTAACGATGCAGTGGTATGATGAAGAGAAGGTGACTCAAAACTCAACAGTGGTAAATTTCAACATAAAAGGTGTAGCAGGCGAAAAATATGAGGTTAAAAACTATTACGTAATTACCAATCTAAATCTGCCAACACAATCGTTTAAAAAATCAGATTGTGAGCACCTTAATTGTTTGCCGATTGAAGACATGACGATGTTTCCCGTTTAATGCTGCTGGTCCTAAATTGTGCCAACATAAATGCATCTTCTGCATCAGTGACCTCCGGTGCATCTGATTCAGTGGCTTTTCGAACTAAACTTGGATGGGTGGCGTATGATCCAACCGGTTCAAGTATCACCGTCCATTCGTCGTTATTTGCCCGAACAGAACAATCTTGATCGTACAGTTGCCGAATATTTTAATTGTGAGAATTTTGGAATTGAAAATCCAACACCGCCTCTGAAGTCAGCCGATGATTTGAGAGCACGTAAAATCTTGTCTGATACAACACGTCGTATCAGTGATCGTTATGAGGTTGGCCTTTTATGGAGAAAAAATTCACCAATATTGCCTGATAGCTAAGCCATGGTTGTCAAACGTTTGCAGGGAATTGAAGCTAAAATGAGAAGTAGTGCCAAACTCGCAGAACGATATACCTTCTGCTCAAAAAGTATTCAGATTTTGTAAATAAAACACACAAATTTAAATTTTATTCCAAATTTATTTCATCTCCTTCAAAATATGCTCCTTCTGAAGCGATATACACAACGCTTAACCAATTCTTCCATACACTTTTCGAAGGCCCGTGAAGGTATGTCTTTTAGTTCCTTCAGCAAATTTTCTTTTACCGATTCAATCGATTCAAAACGCTTACCACGAAGGGGCAATTTGAGTTTCGGGAACAGGAAAAAGTCGCATGGATCCAGATCTGGCGAATATGGTGCCGTGTCTGGTCAAAAAATCGCGTATAAAAGAATTTTCCATAGTAAAAATCGCTAAATGCACTTGAGGTAGTCTCACATTAACAGCTGCTGTAAACAAACTAATTGACAGATGGCGCTCAAATTTGTACCATATGTCAAGAAAGGGTGTATCAACATAACAAAAAAATTTTTGGAAAACGGCCTATTACTTAAGGAGTAGTTAACAAACAACATAATCCGGATACTTATTGAGCAGAAGGTAAGACCGAAATTAACAAATACAAATTGAAGATATCAAAAAGCCGTTGTGGTATCTGCTGTATTTTTCTGTGTAGAACCCGCATAAGCCCGACAAATTGAGAATTGAGAATACAAATTGAAGATATCAAAAAGCCGTTGTGATATCTGCTGCATTTTTCTGTGTAGAACCCGCATAAGCCCGACAAATTGAGAATTGTTTTCGATGCCGCCGCCACTGTTGATTAACAATCTCTCAAATCAGTAGATAGCAGAAAAGGCTAAACCATTTGTTAGAACTCCACTCCATACCCAAAGGTTAATGTTTGTAAAATGTTTGTAAACTTGCTTTGGTCGTTGCAACCGTGCAGCTATAATTAGAAAATGCAACCTAGTGCACACATGAACTGTCAGTTCATGTGTCAGCTGATTGTCATTTATGCTTGGCTTTTGTTTTTGAGTTCCGGAAGAGCAAGGCGGTTGTCACGACCAAAAGTAAGTGAAAAATAATTAATTTTAAGTACTGGAAATGAATATATTTGTTTTAAGATTTTAAAGCATCAAATACACACAAATAACTACGTTTTGCTATTAAAATTGGTCAACAACAAACTTTAAAATTTTTGTGGCAATCTGTTAGAATCTTGCGGCAATCGAGAAAAAAAATAGTGTGGCGATTTGCCTGGAAAGAAATCCGGAAAAATCCTTTTAATCGGGAACACATATAAAAAAAAAATATGTCATCCGGCAGCCAGAAGTCGACTGTACAATGTATCGTGTGCAAAAAGGTCGAAAGAGGAAAGATGGTGCAATGCGACGCATGTGACCAATGGAGTCATTTTGCATGCGTGGGCGTGGATGACAGCATTGCAGACTTGCCTTGGAGTTGCGATAAATGCAATACGGTAATGCAGGTTTCAGAAGGGGTTCCAAATAAGG
>NC_051847.1:100167897-100263027 GCF_002237135.1 Teleopsis dalmanni | reverse complement strand
TTAGTTTAACTACTTTAGGTGCAATAAAACTGATTTTGTGCAAAATGTAAATTATTCGTTTGTGCAATCTGAGTATATCTGGAATAAGGATTCCTGTAGAAAAATATATAATATATTAGTAGTCAATTAAATTTATTAAATAATTTATTTAAATAATAATAATATTTTACAGTTTAAAAATAAAATTAGTTTTGTGGAGATAATTATGTTAATATATGTGATTAGAAAATTAATTAAAATATATTTTCTTAATTTTTTAAAAATTCTTAAACTACAACGAAAAATGTTTAATAATAAAAATAGAAAAAACTTTGTACACAATTACCTAAAAAAATATTTTTATATACATATATATATTAAAAAGATTTTGGCAGCTGAACAGATTTGTTCAAGATTTAACATAATAGTGCATTATACATTTTTGTAAACTTATCATAGTTGTCTAAAGTAGAGCGGAAGTGTTAATAATCATCGAATAAAATATATCAGCTGAACTTATCATCAAACCGCAATGTTGAGTAGAACTTTAACCCAGGTGCTAGAAAAAACAAGAACCAATACCTAAAAGCAATAAGTGACGAACTTGGTTCATGGCGTAGGACACTGTACTAAAGCATTTTCTTATTCAAGTTGTTTCAAGAATTGCGCGATTTTATTTCAAGAGATACACTGTTAATGATCTGGTATTGATTTTCAGATACTATAGGATCAATGGAGAAGTAGTCTTTTTTGAAGGTTTTAACATATCTTCAAACTCTATAATATATATGAAGTTTATGTATAGGAATCATTTGTGCAGGAGACCATTATTCTTGAAGGAGACCATATTGATGAATAAATCCGAAGTTTATTGTCAAATTTATTTATTATTATATATTATAATTATATTATTTTATTTATTTTTTTAATTGGTTATTCACGTATAACCAATAAAGTTCGTATATAAATAAAAAAAAGTTTTCTACAAAGACAAAATTTTGTAGAACATATTTTAATATTGACTTCTGTGTCAATTTTACTTGCATTATGAATGTTAATACTAGGGTTAAAGTAATAAATGCTTTTTATTATATATTTTTTTATAACGCTTAATATAATTATAAGAAATGAAAACACATTTTATTGAAAATTTTATTTTATCCTTATTATTAAAAATATGTTAACACTAATACGAAATCGATTACGAGTATTAAGAGCTTTTTTTGCTTTTTCAGGCAAAGAACGTCTGATGATGTATACTAGATATCAATGGGTCTGTGGCAGCACCAGCCAAACAAGTGCTCGTTCGCAGCACCAGCCAAATATGTGCATGTTCGCAGCACCAGCCAAACGTGTGCATGCTCGAACATGTGAACAAAACGAAACACGGGAATGCAATTAATGCATAAATAGAGCAACAGCGCTTGTGTACAGGCCAGTCATTCTTTGCCTTCGTTCGGGCACGGTTGCGCGGTTCATACATACCAGGGTGGAATATACAAAACTGGTGACCCCGACGTGATCAGTTCTTTTCAGAACTGTTCAGTAGTAAAGAGTATATTTCATCGATACACAAAAAGTTCTTTTCAGAACTTAAAGATATATTACATCAGCACACAAAAAGTTCTTTTCAGAACTTAAAAACATATTGCGTCAGCACACAAAAAGTTCTTTTCAGAACTCGGCGAGCAGAGTTCCGGCTTAGTGGCAGAGCGAAACTAAGAAAAAATGTCGGTGGAAAATGAGAATGCAGCATCGCTCGGACAGCAGCGCGAAGACTCGGCACCAGTGGTGAATCGCGTTTCGGTGAAGGTGCCTCCGTTCTGGCACGAGCGACCCGAAATATGGTTCGCGCAGATCGAGGCGCAGTTCGCGGTGGCAGGTGTGTGCAACGACATGACGAGATTCAACACCGTGGTGGCTGCCATAGAGTCCAGCATCGTAGCCGACGTGGCTGACGCAGTGCTTCATCCGCCAGCAGCAAACAGGTACGAGAACCTAAAAAAACAAATAATCGAACGGTATGGTGAATCAGAGCAGCGTAAAATTCAGCGGCTGTTATCAGACGTACAGCTTGGCGATCGTCGGCCTACTCAATTGCTAAACGAACTGACGACATTGGCGAAGGATAAGGTAAGCGACGAATTCTTGAAAACACTCTGGCTCCAGCGTTTGCCTCCACAAGTGCGCGCAATTCTTCAAACATCAAGCGTAGAACTGAGCGAGTTAGCTAAACTGGCTGACAAGATTTGCGAGGCAGGCGACTATCATCAGATCTCGGCAATGTCTTCAGGCAGCGGTAGTACCTGGTCCGAAGCAGAAAAAGTGTGTCAGCGCTTAGACCAAATCGAGCAGCGGTTGAGTCGTCTAGATATGAACCCCCGTCAACAGCAAGGTAGGCGTTCACTGAGAGGCCGCAGCCGACCACGTTCCCAATCGAGCAATCATCCAGAATGGTGCTGGTTCCACTCCAGGTTTGGGCGCAAGGCTCGCAGTTGCAGACAGCCATGTAATTTTACAGCATCATCGCATACAAAAAACTAAGCGCTCCTTCGCCGTCGTCGAGCCGCAACGAAGGCAGCATACAATTAGCTCGACTCACCATTAAAGATCCAGTAACGTCCACCATATTTCTGATAGATACGGGTGCCGACATCTCAGTGATTCCGCGGTCATTTTTGCGTAATTCGTGCAAAACGAGCAGCGCTTCATCAGTGAATTTGTTTGCAGCCAACGGCACCCCTATTCGCACGTTCGGGGAGAAGCGTCTTCAGTTGTCCCTTGGGTTGCGCAGAGATTTCCCATGGACTTTCGTCGTAGCAGATGTCAGATGCCCTATCGTCGGTGCCGATTTTCTAAGGCACTATGACCTATTGGTGGATATGAAACGAAAGCGACTGGTAGACAACAAAACCACTATGGCGGCTAAAGGTGATACAACCAAGGTGCAAACGATAGAGGTACGCGTATGCAGCGTAGGTACGAAGTACGTCGAGCTGCTACATGAGTACCGTGACCTGGCGACAATGAGCATAAATCGACGAAGTACCGTTACAACGGTGGAGCACTGCATCGAAACGACAGGCCCACCAACATTCGCCCGGCCGAGACGTCTAACTGGCAGCAAACTCGAAGAAGCTAAGAATGAGTTCCAGTTTTTACTGCAAGCAGGTATCTGCCAGCCATCTAAAAGCTGTTGGGCTAGCCCACTCCATATGGTGCGTAAAGGTGATGGAAGTTGGCGACCGTGCGGCGACTATCGAATGCTAAACGCACAGACGAAGCCCGACCGCTACCCAATTCCATTTATACATGACGTGACGTCTATTCTTCAGGCAAAAACTGTGTTCTCAAAGATAGATATGCAGAAGGCGTACCATCAGATTCCAGTGGCAGCCGCGGACATACCAAAGACAGCCATTATAACCCCGTTCGGCTTGTTCGAATTCAAATTTATGACCTTCGGACTCCGCAATGCAGCTCAAACGTTCCAGCGATTCATCAACCAGACGTTGGGTGACTTAGACTTCGCATTCGCTTATATTGATGACATCCTCATCGCATCTAAGAACGACGTAGAGCATGAACAGCACTTACGTGAAGTATTCGAACGTTTAAGGCAAGCTGGATTAGCAGTGAATTTCGGTAAGTGTGAGTTTGGCCAGAAGAAGATCGAGTTTCTGGGACATGTGATTGAAGCCGAAGGATTTCGCCCCCCAGAGAGTAAAGTGCAGGCTATACGTGAGTTCCCGCTACCTAAAACCGTTAAGCAGTTACGGCAGTTTCTAGGCATGATAAACTTCTATCGCCCATTCTTGCGAGGTGCCGCTCACAGTCAACAACGTCTGTTTTCGCTAACGCCTGGCAACCGCAAAAATGATCAAACAGCAATCACCTGGACGCCTGATGCCGTGGCGGCGTTTCAGCAGTGTAAAGATGAACTGGCGCAGGCCGCCCTGCTTAGCTTTATGGCGCCAGATGCACAGCTGACTCTTACAACTGATGCCTCAGGAGATGCAGTTGGAGCCGTTCTCCAGCAAGTAGTAAACGGATTGCAGCAGCCATTGGCGTTCTACTCAAGAAAACTGAGTCCAGCACAAATGAAATACAGCGCCTATGATCGAGAGTTGACAGCGGTTTATCAAGCTGTCCAATATTTCCGGTATGCGTTAGAAGGCCGCGAGTTTATAATATTCACCGACCACAAACCACTCGCGTATGCATTCCAGCAAGCAAGCGAAAAAGCATCTCCTAGACGAGCACGACAACTAGAGTTTGTGAGCCAATATTCGACCGATATCCGACACATAGCGGGAGCTGATAATGTGGTAGCAGACTCCCTTTCTCGAATTGCAGCAGTCCAGTGTGAAGCAAGCGAGGTGGAAAGAATTGCGGTTGAACAGACAACAGACCCAGAGCTGCAGAAATTGTTAGACGAGCAGCCCGGAAAAACGTTAGTATTAAAAAAGTGGAAACTACCAGATGCAGACGTTGAACTGTACTGCGATGTTTCCAGCACTCACATTCGCCCATACGTTCCAGCAAATTGCAGGCATCAGGTATTGTCCAAGCTGCACTCCTTGTCTCACCCCGGAATCAGGGCAACTCGCAAAATCGTCCAAACAAAATACGTGTGGCCCGGTATAGCTAAAGATACAGCAATTTTCGTCCGAAGGTGTGTTGCATGCCAAAAATCCAAGGTTCAACGCCATACCCGTACGAGTATCGGTTCTTTTGCAGCGGTAGATGGCCGATTTCAACACATTCACTTGGATATAGTGGGCCCATTGCCACCGTCGCAAGGAAAGCGTTATATTCTCACATGCATCGATCGTTTTTCGCGTTGGCCAGTAGCCATTCCTTTAGTGGGCATCACAGCAGAAGAGGTGGCAGCAGCATTCATTGATGGCTGGGTTTCACATTTCGGCACTCCGCATGCAGTCACAACCGACTTAGGACGTCAATTTGAGTCCACTATATTTACAGAGGTGACGAAACTACTAGGAATAAAGCATCGGCGCACAACTGCCTACCACCCCCAAGCCAATGGCATGGTCGAGCGGTTTCACCGAACACTGAAAGCAGCCATACGTTGTCACGATTCCAGTAACTGGACCCAAGTTCTTCCTTTAGTAATGTTGGGCCTCAGGACAGCGCCGAAAGCAGACATAAACGCTAGTCCGGCAGAGATGTTATACGGCAACCCTCTCAGAGTCCCGGGACAGTTGCTGACAGAAGTCAAAATCAAACCAAGCGAAACAGACTTCGTAAAGTTACTGCGCAGAAACTTAGGTAATGTACGAACTCAACCTGGACTGCGACACGGTCAACAACCAGTCTTTGTACCCAGCGAGCTGTCAGAGAGCAAGTATGTATTCCTACGCATCGATCGCGTTCGGGCACCGCTAGAACAGCTTTACGAAGGCCCTTATCGAGTAGTCCGTCGCGATGAAAAAAACTACGTCATCAGCGTGAAAGATAAAGATGTCACAGTAGCAGTAGATAGGCTGAAACCAGCATTCATGACTTCAGATGGCATTGGCAGCAGCAGAACAACCGAACCGCCTTCAGTACAAGCACCAGGAGGCGAACCTGTCCTCAAAGACCAGCAGGAACCCAGATCTGTGGTCACACGCGCAGGCAGATCAGTGCACTTTCCGGCCAAGTTGCGCGCATTCACCAAATAGAGCGATAACAAGGCGATAGCGCGGTATCACATGCGCTCCCCCGCTAGGAGGGGGGTACTGTGGCAGCACCAGCCAAACAAGTGCTCGTTCGCAGCACCAGCCAAATATGTGCATGTTCGCAGCACCAGCCAAACGTGTGCATGCTCGAACATGTGAACAAAACGAAACACGGGAATGCAATTAATGCATAAATAGAGCAACAGCGCTTGTGTACAGGCCAGTCATTCTTTGCCTTCGTTCGGGCACGGTTGCGCGGTTCATACATACCAGGGTGGAATATACAAAAGGTCTCTTAAAGCTATTAATATGGTAAATAAATTGTGTTGTTCTCTCGCATATTATGTTTTCTGATATATTTGCAGTCCTTATTTAATTTTTAGTGACTAGGAAAGGGCTCCTAATAAAAGTGTCTGTGATTCACTGATTATCTTCCATGCAATAAATATTTGTGTATTGTTTATATAATTTTTCTCCATTAATATAATAATTCGAATTTTCTTCTAAATCCTTTGCTCCTTTGTAAAATGTAAATTTTTCGTAGCTTTATATCAGTGCATGGTTGACTCCTGTTATATTTGTAGCAGTTTCTGAATTGCTGAAAAATCTTTGAGCTAGGTTTCTACTATTAAATTACATTTCCCTTTGCTTAAACTGGTCTATTATAATCTAATTTTTGTGAAATTCTTACTAAATATGCCTTTTAATATACTTGTTTTTAAAATGCCTTTTTTATGATACTAATGACCCAAAAGCAATATCACAACCTATTTTTAGAATGTGCTCTACGAACCCTACTCTTGTAAGGAAAGGAGAAATTGAATTTTTTGTCACAAATTTCAAATATTTAAGGTTAAAATGCAACCAACAAAATCAAATCCCCAGGGATACCAATCAAATATTAGCTACTTTCTCACAAAAAATTGTACACAACTTCATATGTATGATGCAGGAGCATATGACCATAATGCAAAGTATAGTGCAAGAATTTAGTAAAATAAAAGTATTTACTTGTAACCTACCTATTCTATCGATACCATGAACTCTCTCAACATATGTTATAATGCTATCGGTCTATGCCATCACAAAAATGAACTGCAGGTATTTCTAGAGAGGCAAGTACTTGACATTATGCGTATATCTGAAACTCACTTCACTAGTATAACATCCACTGGGCTCATAAAAATTCTGGAATACTCATAAAAAGTAAAATTGTCGAAGTGTTGAAGCAATTTGTCTAATTTGGTAGATGAGACTTATAAGGATGCTTCTAGTATTCTTTTGTTAATTTTTAGTTAACCTTATAACTAACAAAGTATTATAAAAAAACTTGATGTTGTGGTTCCTTGTCCTTATTGTTGTTCGATTGTCTCTTTTAGCCATTGAGCTACGTGTAAGTGCAGCTTAAGTACATTTCATTGATCTTTTATATAACAATACTTTTTGACTAGAATATCACTCGCCGAATAAGGGTTCTTTACAATAACGTTTGATTGATCAGAACCAAATGGAAACACAGTTCTAGTGTCAAAGCATAGAATAATTTTTTTTGTTTTTGCGGAGAGAAGGTTTAACAATGCCTAACGCATCGTCCCTATGTCGTCACAATAGTTGTATGCCCGGTTTGCACGGACTAAAAACAATCTCCCTCATGTAACAGATCGTTTCTATCCTGGAATTTTGTCGGAAATACTTCAGGATAGGGTCCCTATGTTGCTTTTCCATCAAAAAATTTTGTTTTTTTTTCGTTAGCCTGCGTCCAGGTCTGGTTTAGGTTTATTTGTTTTTATCTTTTTTAAAATTGGTCATTTTCTAGATCATATTTTTTCTGTTTGATCGTAACAAATCGGTCCATGGCGGTCCAGTTTTCTTCAGATAGAATTATTTTTATTGTAATATTTTTGACATTTATTTCACCGACTATTGTTTCAAGTGATATTTTTGCGGTGTTCCATCTGTTGCATTTAAAGATGGTGTGCTCAGCGTTGTGTTCGTCTGCATCTCCGTGTATATGCATTTCGGATCATTTGCTTTGCCAATGCGGAAAAGGTATTTTTGAAAATATCCATGACCAGAAAGAAATTGAATTAAGTAATAATTTACTTCACCAGTTTTTCTGTCTGACCATTTCGCCACATCTGGAATCAATCTTGCTGTCCATATTTCTTTTGCTTTGCATTCCATCTTTGTTGCCACAATTGTTGAATTTGTAGTTTTACTAGATCTAGATCATTTAACGTCATATTTTGGTGTTGCTTATTTTGCCACCGTATTTTCGTTTCTCTGGCTGCTAGATCTATAGGCCATTGATGTGCCATTGATGACCATCACCACTGCCTCAGATACCGTATGGTATGCTGAAGTAACTCTCAGGGCTGCCGTTCGTTGTACTGAAACTATTTTCTTACGTTTCTGTTCTACTTTCAGCGAATCGGTCCATATTTCGCTTCTGTAGAGTAGGACAGAGTTGGTTATTGACATTAGCAATTTTCGTTTGTTTTGCGTTGGACCGCCAATGTTTGAAATGCGTCTACTCAGCGATGCAGTAGCTTATGCTGCCTTACTTGCAGTTTGTTGGATTTGTGGCCTGAACGATAACTTGGAGTCCAAGTTCAGTCCTAAGTATTTAATTGCTTTTTTTCGTGTAAAATCTATCTTCACATATGTTAATCTCGACTTATAGCGGCATGTGCCGTCTCGTGAGCAAAAGTATCTTTGTTTTTTCCGTTGCAAGAGTTATGCCATGATCATCGAGCCAGGTCTTTGTTCTCATCATAACTTGACTTAATTTATGGCACGCTGCATCTAAATTCCGTGCCGTTATCACTGCGGGTATATCGTCAGCAAAAGCTACTAAGTATGAATCATTTGGCATTTCCATTTCGAGAATTCTGTTGTAATTTGGATTCCAAAGATCAGGTTCAAGTATGGATTACTGGGCTGCTCCTGATGTTACTTAAATTTTCTTTTTACCATCACGTGTCTCGTAGATAAGTTCTCTATCGTTTAAGTAGCTTTGAAACATTTTCATTAGGTACGTTGGTACTGGAAACCAACGTGTCCAGTTGACACTATTAAAGGCATAACGGACATCGAGAGTAATGATTTCCAGTTCTGAGTCTACTTTTTATCAATCGTTCCAACAACTTTCCTCCAGTGTCCAACATGCAAAGTGAGCGGTATGCTTCTGGTGGGTCCGGATTTCCCTTTCCCTTGTTTATCAATGTTAACACCTAACATACTCTTGGAAAATCGCCTTCTTTTCTTTTGTACGTTTCAAGAAGAATGGCCTCTCATTTGCAATAACCTTGTATATTTTAGCCGGGATACCATCAAGTCCTTTTTTAAGGTCATTGCTGCTCTTTTGAGTTCAGCTTCTGTGAATAGAGGGAAGGAAATAGGTGGAATATGTACTATTTCTTCATCTGGTTGTGTTATTTCATGAGAGGGGAATAAAGTGTGAACTATCTTCTGCAAAATGCTGCTGTCTAAATCTGGATTTTGAGGCTTTATTCCAAGTTTTTTCATGACAATTTTGTAGCCCAATTGATATCAATATAGTTTTCTTCAAAACCATTTTTGAAACTCTATAGTCTTCGATTTCTGCAACGGATATGTTTCTTTTTTATTTCTAGTCAATCGCCGTCTCTTTTGATGGCATACCGTTTTTGGTCTATTTTCGACATAGCTGCGTTGCACGCTTGCGCTATGACCTGTTGGACTCGATTTACTTGCGCAGTGGCGTAATTTTGAACGCTGTTGAATGTATAAAGAGCGTCTATATGCTCAAGCAGCATAGTGGTATTTAATTTTGAGACATTCCACTTGCGCGTGGTTTTTCTGTTATTACTAAGGTTTGCTTCGTTTGATCCACCAATATTATATGAGATGCTGACAGTATAGTTGTCGAAGACTCTCCAGTTTCGGGGTGTTGTGGCCAAGCTATTCAACACTAGAGTGATGTCTGAAATCGTGCTCTCACATGTGGGTCTTCTAAATGTGGCGATAGTACTGATGTTAGCTACTGTAAGGCTGAGCCTTGCTATCATATCTAGCAACCGTCGTTTTCTAGAATTAGTATACGTCACCACCCACTCAACTGCTCTTGAATTAAAGTCTCCAGCTTTGACCAAGTAATTTCCAATCTTGGTCCTTTTATCTTCTATGTTATTTACTTTATCCTGGAACGCTTCAATATTTTTGTTTGGTGTTAAGTAGCAGCTGAATACCGTATATTTTTGGTGTTGAAGCCAAATGAAACTGTCACCGATGCGGCTGTTTTTGAACGCTAAGTTGTTGGATGGTGGTATTCATATGACTGCCGTCCCGATTATATCTTCGATCCGGATTCCATTCTCCATTTTCTTGTACTATTCGCTGATGATGACTAAGTCGACATTTTTTTCAATCACCAACTGCGTGAGGAGCCCATGGGCCGTGCGGCTTCTTTGTATATAGTTACATATTAGCATAGATGCTAATATTTCTCTCTCAATATCGCCACAATGTATCAACTACATTGTTGCATACAAAAATTGGTCACATCATAAATTTTAATAAAAATTCCTTATACTTCAAAACATAAATAAATATAAATTATTTTCCCAAACGACCACACAGAATTAGCATAGATGCTAATATTTCTCTATCAATATTGCCACAATGTATCAAACACATTGTTGCATAAAAATTGGTCACAACATAAACCTTAATAAAAATTCCTTATACTTGAAAAACGTAAATAAACATTATGAAAACGTTACACGTCTTTCAGATTAAAAAATTGTTACAAAGTAACAACCCCTTCCTTAAGTGACCATACAATAGCTTCAACAAAGTAAAAGCTATTGTAAACAAACTTTGAGTGCATGATCGTGGGATCAACAAAAAGTCTTTGTACAGCATTAAGTGACTGTACCCAACGCTGACCATAGCATAATTTTAAGTAAGAGCTTAAAAAATGACGCTATGTTACCAACAGCAAACTTTTGAGTTATCATGCCAACAACAGAGAAACTTTCTGTTACCTTACAGTAACTTTTATGAAACATTTAAGCTTTCTGTTAGAACAGAAACTTTAAGCTGTTTTTAATACAAAATTCAAAGCTCCAAAATATAGCTTTTGAGAGCTTGAATTTGTCTCTGTTAAACCGAGTATAAAACCCTAAGATCAATCCTGTTAAGTTCAGATTTTGGCAAAGAGTTCAATCTTCTCCATCGGTTTTTAATCGTAGTAATAAAATTTTGAAAGATCAAAATTTTTAAAAAATAAAACTTGTGAAAATAATAATATTTTTGAAAGAATAAAAATTTTAAATAGAATTGTGAAAATTGTGGAAAATAATAAAATTTTGAAAAATCAAAATTTTAAAAATTAAAATTTGTGAAAATTGTAAAAAATAATAAAATTTTGAAAAACCAAAATTTTAAGTAGAATTGTGAAAATTGTAAAAAATAATAAAATTTTGAAAACCCAAAATTTTAAGTAGAATTGTGAAAATTGTGAAAATTAATAAATAATTAAATTGTGAATTTTAAAAATTAAAATTTGTGAAAAATTGTAAAAAATAATAAAATTTTGAAAAACCAAAATTTTAAGTAGAATTTGTAAAAATAGTGAAAACAATAAAATTTGAAAAATCAAGAAATTAAAAATAAAATTTGTAAAAAATCAATGTTTTAAAAAATTAAAAAATAAAATTTTGAAAACGAAAATTTGTGTGTTTTTTTTTTTTCACTTCATAAGCGTGCAACAACATAACTATATTTGCCTGAAGTGTTTTTATCATGTTTTCTGAGTAAACTTTTTGTTTATGGCACATTTTTTGGTCCCTGGATTATGGTCATATGGACTATAGCCACCATCAACACATAGGCAACATTTAGGCGGTGCGTTCGAATCCTTCATAAAGTATACAGTTTGTCCAAAGCATAGAAAGCATAGAATAATATAATAAGCTTTACTAGCAATACCAGTTTAGAAACACTTAAAATAAAGGCAATTTATACTACCAACAATATCAGGATCCAATATGTAAGATTAACAAAATTCTTCACCAGTAATACCTGCCAAATTATAACGGATTACGTCATTACGTAAAACATGGATTTATTATAAATATAAGGGAAAATTTATTAGATACTCCAGAAAATTTGGTATTCAAGCACATGGTTTACCAATGGGATTTTTTGCATTTTACAACAGATAAACTACAAACAAACGCTATCATTGTCTGCAAGAACTAGCTAATATCCACACCCGATATTTATTACCTGATATTCGAGAAGAAAATCTGCCTTTGTACCTGCCTTTGTAACAGCAATTGGTATAAAAAAAATTCCGGATGATTTTAATCACGACTTACCGTGCTGAAACAAAGTATAACTAATATTATACACACAGGAATTCTACATCATTGGATTGCCAAGGAAACAAATTCATGACAATACAAAAACCAAACATGACAACATATTATATAAGAATAAGTTGCCAGCAGCCACTCAAACAACGTTCACGCGACACAGCGATGCAATCCATACCATACAACATATTTAAAACTAATAAAGAAAGATTTATTGAGCTTTCCTGTTGCACTTACTAAGCTCTCATCGTATTATCGAGTAAGAGGTAGTTAAACATTCTGCGTGGGCTACGTGCAACTGAAAACACACTTTAATCATAATACAAACCCATTGTCAATGATGCACTACATACGAGATTCTCAACTCAATGAAAGTATAGTATTCGTTTGGATATGCGATACAGATATTGACTAATTCCAATAGAAGAACTAAGTAAACAATATACTACCTTCACTATATCAGAAAACGAACAATTTCACTGGAATGCAATACCATTCGGGTTATATTTGACACCAGCAACCTTACAGCGGGCTCAGGACCTGGTAATAAGGGCGGCACTTGAACCATTAACAGTCGACTGGTATGAATTTTTTAATATATTAACGCAACATCTGAGGTATGTCATCAGTGAAAATGGCATACATGCAGTAAAAGACTACCAATAAGTCTAATATATCAATAGACTTCTTCAATATATTAGAATCGCTTTATAGTATCGATGAATTGACATAAGGACTTAAGCTTCTGATTTCTAAAAGTATGAACCGAATCTTCGCTATCAAACTTTAATCTTTTCTTATTTCTTCATACTTCAATAAATTTCTGATCGTTGCTACTAGAAGCTGGAGATATGCATACAACGCTTCGTCTTAGGTTATTCTTTTTAAGAACCAGGACTTAATTATTATAGTACTTCCTCTTTTTCTTTACGAGAAGCAGGTGCAATATTGACCAACGTCTACACTTAGTCACCCCATCATTAACGATTAGTTGCGACTGAGTTGACGTAACACAATATTTGGTTTTGGGTCTAAGCCCTATACTAACCCAGTGCTCACATGTGACACCTTAATGATAGCAAGAACAAGAACAACGACATCAAATCAACTCATGAATCTTTGTTAGTTAAAAGAATTAAAAACTGATTTTGAAAAACATTAGCCTGACGAGTGACATCCTGTCCCGAAACTATCGTTATAGACGTTACAGAAATAATTAGTAAAAAAAGAACAGTCAATGTTTATATAAAAAGCAAGAAACAGACTATAACAAAATGTTATTTCAGTATTCTTTTTATTTCAATATGGAATTGCATAATTAATACATTCAATAAACCCCTCAGTATTCCTTTTAAGGAATCCGTGGAATACAATAATTGTTTTGTTATTATGCGCATTCTTTTCATTAAAATCATTCATTTATTTTTACATTTGGCTTTAAGGTGGATCTTCATAGTGAATTTCTTCTTATCGTTTTCTTTGCCGATAAGACCAACCGTTTCACGCATTTTGTCTGTGAAAACACAACAACCATCAAATACAAAAAGCGTTCTATATTATTTTGCTTTGAAAATAAAAAACGTTCAAAAACGATATTTGGTTTTCGTTTTTAAGGCAAGAATATCATTATTTAAAAAAAAATAATATAACACAAATTAAATTATTTTATTTTGTTAAGACTTATTAGTTGATAGTTTATTTCAATTAATAGCTTGTATGGTCCCTGTTTAAAACTTATCTATTCATCTCACAATGTGCATATATCGTATTATTGTAAGCACGGAAGAGCGTATTATTGTAAAGAAAAAGACCGTATTATTGTATTTTAAAGGCATTGTAATTTCGTTGAGTTTTGACGAATTTAAAGAGCTTGCGCGCTCATAATAGAATGGATAACTGTTGCATAAAATAGCTAAATAACTGATGCTGTATATTTTCTGGGCAATATGTACACGAATCGCTGACCGTATAACACATTTGTGGTGTACTTCCCTTACCATTATTTAGAACTACGTAGCCGACGCAGTGTGTAGTAATGTAAGCAAATTTTAGTTTCTATTCATTCCATTGTTTTTATGACGTATTTAGTACGTGCGATATTATATTTTTGAAGAAATATATATTGTTCACTAACTAATATGCCTAAACGACTATGCATATTCTAGAAATAAAATTGAACAGGATTCTGAAGGAGTAGATATTCAAAATATGTCTGATATGAGAAAGCAACAGATGAATATTCTAGAAGCAATAAAAAATTATTCTTTCAACCAAATCGTAGTCACGATAGCGCAGTTAAAACCAAAGGAACTGAATATAATATTAAGCGATTTATATCTCTACAGTACAAGGAAAGCCTATCGTCTAATAAGTCTACCTCTTCGGATATCGAAAGTCATAAAAAATTACTTTTTATAAATGATTTTATAAATCATTTGTGATAAATACTCGTATAGTAGTATCGAAGAAGCGCATAGACAATGTACATATATGGGATATAGCCACAGAGCTCTAAATGAAAAAAAGGATTTGCCATATTTTTTAATTTCCTCCTTGATAATAATGACCCTTAGGTCCTTGAGAGTATTAATATTATTTACATACCACGGAGCTCCAAAGATACTACTAAATGTTTTTGACTGCATTGTTTGGACTCCGTCTAGAATTGAGTTAGAAGCAGCAAATTTACATCATTATATTAAATAGAAGTATTTTCTTAGCAAGACTATATTTTGATTTAGAACTAACAACACACTTGAGATTCGAAATTTTCTGCTCTGCATTTATTAATTCTTATCTCATGTCGAGTATTAGTCCCACATAGCTAACATAATCTTTTTGGGAATAATCTTTTTGATTTTAATAGTCAAAGTCGGACACGACCCCTTACTTAGAGTGAATGTGATTGCATTATAAATGCATTTCAATTCATTAAAGTAAATTCTCCACTCCATGAATACTCAGTATTGCTGTGTCATTAGCGAATATAGAAGTAATCAAATTTTTTTGGTTAAAATTCAAAATCTTTAATACTAAAATTGTTATATTTGTAACGAAACTTTTTCGCCGAGACTTCGTTTGCCGGATCTCAGGTCCATTCATACAATAAATTAATTTGTCTGGAACTGTGTAAAGCTGAGACGAAGTATGAAAGAACTGAGAAAGGCTTAAACAAAGTAGCGCTAGTGATGCGATATGATCACGAACTCGCTGTTTAACTAACTCTCGTTTAAAGAAATTTAAATTTATTGTCTGAACTGAAGGACTTGCTACGAAATGTGAACTTTGTAACCGTGAAGGAAAAACCATGTATTAGTGATATAAATATAAATTTCAAGTATTTGAATATTGATTATTATTTGAATGTTGATTAACATCTCCTTTTATTTTTGGATTTTTCTTTCAATGTGAATAAGTTCATAAATTATTTATTCAACCTTCAAATCAACACACTCACTAAAAATACAATTCACTATATTTACAAGTTCTACAAAACAAAGATAAAAACAGAAAAGCTGATTATTGAGTTGTTTTAAGTTGAATGAATGAAATATCGGTGAACATATTTCATACGTCAATCTGAATAGTACTTCAAGATATCACAATAAAAATAATATTTTATCACACATTTAATTACGTGCTTATTAGGCTATAACTATATTGCAGCTGTCAGCAGTCTACTTAAGATGCCTCTCCGTATCTAGGCTCCTTTTTAGGCAGTATTCCTACATCACACTATAAATTTTTTCACATTTGAATAACTTTTCCTGTGCAAAACAATTTTTTCTGGGAGACCAATTAGTTTTTCTATGTAATACTGTATACGTTTTCCACGTTTGCCACGTCTATGACAACTTTACACAGACAGTATAGCGTTAATCCTAACAAATCTCTATTAAGTGCTTTACCTTGTACATTTGTAAACATAATTAGTTGGTTTGAATTGATGTTGAATGACATAGAGACTAGTTGCTTCCGCAAAAATTTTTTATGGTTTACAATATTTTAGTGCATTTTATTACCAATTTAGTATGTGGTCATGTCTCCTAATAATAGGGGAAAATGGGAAATTTCTTGGCATATAGGAGAAATCTTATATCAGCTGATATGAACTTAAGCAATTGCATTGTATTTTTTATCTGTGCAAAGTATTTGGTGATCTGATTGAACTTGTATTGTTTGTGTAACAAATCACAAGGTACAAAACAAGATCAAAGTACAAAATATTCTTGTTCTGTTTCTACTATAAATTGTAATTCGTTGTAGCAATTGTTGAATTCTCTTAGTATTGCGCCAGAGTTTTGTTTATTAATAATTGTTTTTATATAGTTATATATTTGTGCGATTTTTATTTAATTTTTTGTCATGTTGGTTTTTAGTTTATTCACCTGCCAAAATAGGTGATATACGATTACCCATCTAATTTATTGTATTTTTAAGTTTTTATCTTTAAAGGTCAGTTTGCATGTAAGCATGTAACAACTTGGATCCATGACTGCACTCCAGAGTCAAATAAGCAATCAGCTAATTGAACCGAAACCCGGAACCTCGTCCAGAAACGTAACAGACCGCTATCAAGGCTATCTTGAAAAAAGCCACATCATCAATAGCGATTACTATATGCTTTAGTTGGTGCATAGTGTCAAAAAATGTTGCCTACATTACACAAATTATACGTTGACCCCTGCGATAACTATTTGCTTCAGGGAAAAAAAATACTATGTTATGTTGAATAAGTTATCGCTGTAACTGAGGCATACTTTATAGTCAAAAGAATCATTCTACAGGAGAAGTATTGAAGTAGTAAAGAAACGCTGCAATGATTGCATTATATTTGAATATATTTGACACCTAAAGTATTAAAACCTTTTGTGTTTTTAAACACTACATATTAGACCACACTTTATACATAGATAGCTTTATTGCAATTGGTGACTTCAGTGCATTCAAACATATGCATTGCGGGCCGCGACTAGCAAAAACACAGTGTCGAAAAATATATGAAGCTCTACAGCCCATGGATATATAATTTCAACGAAGAACACTATCTACTTACGTCCCGATACTACAAAATCCTCAGATTTAATTAATCTTTCTGTTTTTAAGAATATGCACAAAAAAATTTCTAGGTACCGACCGCCATATTGTATTCGAACAGTTCGCAATCCTCAAGCATAACAATATTCGAACATCAAAAGGTAATATTTATTTATAACTGCTTTTAAAATAAAAAAAAACTGTTTATATAGTTTTAGTACTTATTTTGATATATACAACAGTCCATTTCTTTATACAGTCGCCAACGTTTCGATGTTTTTTGACTTCGTCATTAAGGCGGAATGAATGAACTACTGATTCTTAATCATAGAATTAGGGTAATTTCTAGTGAAACAATACATACAATTATGTTTAGGAAGTGTTGTTTGGTAGGAGTAGCGGGTAGCATGTGCTGACGTCATAGGCACCCTCCTTTATTCATTGTTCTACTTATATTTCTTGAATCTGGAAGCTGTCTAATGTCAGTCGATTGTTGTGAATTCTTTCTACATCTATTATGCTAATGTTATCAAAGTCCATGCATGTGTTTTGTATCTGCTATTATTTCTCCATCTTTTGTTATATGTAAGTGTGCCTAATACCCGCTTTGTTATATGTATTATTCATTCTTCCTCATGAATAATATTTTAGATACTAGTTTTAATATTAATTGCCCATGACCTCATTTTCATTTATAAAGAAATTTCTAAGGAAACCCAGTATTTCACAAAAAGATAATATACAGACCTGATAAACATCTTCAAATTAATTTTTATATGCAATCTTAATTATATTTTAGTAAAAGATTTGCAAAACCAAGACATATTCAGTGGATCAAATGTTACTAAGTGTTACTAGTCGTAGGACTTGTGTTAAGATGCATTGCTTCTAACGACAATACTATTTAAAAAAATGCTGTTTTTAATGTTAAGAGCAATGCGAGTAAATCTCTTTGATTTATTACCCTCCAGATTAAAGGAAATCAGGGATTCTGTGGGTGCGTTCAACTTGAATTATAAGGCCAAATGATACGAGATCTGTGAGAGTGGCGTAAATAAAAAAGATATAGAGTTCAAAATAGCTGAAGCCTGCATTTGAGTAATTAAAAATCATTTGAAAATTATGTAAATTGCATAAAAAATGAAACTTGGTAATTTAAACCAAATTAGTTTCATCCGTTTTTATTATGAAGTTGTATGAGTTTTCCCCTCTGACCTTTCCCTGAGAGGCACTATATTATACGGTGTTGCTAGTATACATATTATGTTCGGCAGTAAAACTAACTGCTTTATTTAAACGTTAAATTAAACAATCGTTTCTTTAATAATGTATTAATTAATTGACTAAGTATTAATTTATTAAATATTAATTAATTGACTAAGTAATAATTTATAAAGAAAATGTAAGGATGTATATAAAATATTAGAGGGAATTAGAGGGAAGGTAACGAAAGTTAATTATATTAAAATTTTTATATATTCAGAAACGAATTATTTATTATTATTTCTTCAGTTTTCCTAATCAAGAATTTAAAATTCCGAAACATGGGTAATAGTTTAAAATTTAATTTGGTTTTCTTTAAGTTTACTCGAATTTTCTGCAGCAGTGTTATAGTCCCTTTATGATACACTATAGCAATTAACTCGACAAACATGGCAACAATTAAAGTCAAATCCAATAAAAAATTCATTTCAAAATTTAAGTGAATATAGTATTTAGTAAATTTAATATAATTACATTATTTGTGTTTATGATTATTTACTTCATTGTACTTCAAAAATTCAATATAAGCTTTTTGAGAAAAGGAATATGCATAAGTTTTAGAAGCAAACATATAAAGATATATTACATATAAGTAATCTTCAATAGAAAGAAACCAGAATGGATATGAAGCAGCCTAAGTACACAATTTTTCAGGTTGGACAACATTTTTATAATTAAAAATTTCACATCATATATGTATATGTTATATTGAAAGTGTAAAAAAAAGTTAAGTTAAAATATAATAAATTATATATTATATGTTTTATCTCAGTTCTATCCAAATTATTCTTATTAAAATTTTTTAGGAATTTAGTTTATATATATATAGCTGAAATAATATGTACACAACTTACCTTATACATATAGAAATCTCCTTAAGTAATGTTCCTCTGCTTTTATTTGATTTTTCATCACAACTATAATTTCAAACTCACTTTTACAATTTTGAATGTTGAAGGAAAGTTATAAAGTCAAACAAATATTAATGTACTATATGTGATAAGAGTTATTACTTTTCAGTCTAAGTAGTATGTTATTTTCACCTTAATTATCACTAAATTAAATTAATACCTTTCGTATGCTCAGTTATGTTCTTTAGATTACTTTTATTTTGATTAATATCACTCAATTGTTTTTAGCTTAGATTTAAATAAATATTCAACATTATAAAAAAACCAAGCATACTTTCTTTGACGATATGATGCGTTGAAAAATTATTGTCTTATGTCAGAGATATATTAAATGAACTGTTTAGGAACCAAAGTTCTTGAATCATTTCATTTAGTATACACAATATTTCCTTTTGTTTTATAACTGTTTCCGTTTCTTGCGTTCATTTGTTCGAACATTTTATGTAGGTGTATCCACCCTCATTCACATGACGTACTTGCAATTTTTTGCAAAGAAATGTTTACTTTAAAAAATGTTGCTCTCTCCTGTTTTTCTTCACTCTCATTTTTGAAGTGAGCAATCGCAGGATTCGAGAGTACATTTGCATCTAATTATTTAGCAACCATGAATGAAAATATATGAATGAATTTCAAATACCATATAAGATGATTACAACTCATACATAAATACATATACATCCCAAGATGTGAGAATATCGTATGGGAGGGGTTCCATTGTCAATACTAAACGAGATGCAGGATGTAAAACCCAATCATAATAACCTCAGTGCGTACGTTTATTAATTTATGGTGGTTTTATGGTAGATTAAAGATTTTAAATTGAAAAATACTGTAATAAATATTTTTTACCATAGAAAATATTGTGGTATTAATTAATATATATAATATAGGTCAATTAGTCATTATGGAACATTTTACTGTCTGCATTTTAGAGTTGTAACTTTTTATACCTTTTTCAAACATTTAAAACTGTTTTTCACGAATTCCAAGAAATCCAAGGAATTCCAATTCCAATCTAGAAAAACACTCCAACAATTTATTTCGGAGGACAATGAAATTATAAAATACTTCTTCAATTTTTAGTAGCAATGAGTTTGTAGTTAAAACTAAAAAACAGGGTTATCATATACAGAAAATTTATACACTAATTGTACTATAAATAGTTTATACCAATTTTTTTTTAATTTTTGAATAGTACAGCTTAATCATGCCATTAGTCCATGAGAAGCCATAATCAGTGCATTTTTTAGGATGCATCAGTAGCTGTGAGATCATTACCGACTCAACATCACAATCTTTTTAAAAGCAATGAGACCTCAGTACGTCTCAAGGCCACACGATATAGCATTACATAAACATTTCCAAATGGACACACTTTTGGATACATATACAAATCAATTATAAACGATGCTTAAATGTAAGTTTTTATTTGATAATTCTAGAAACACAACCTCATAAAAGGATGATATTAGCTAATGCGTGCGTTTATTTTAAAAGAAAGTAACTATTGAAAGAAGACCCTGTATATGTTGCTGCATTTCATTTCATTTGATCATTTTTAAAAATATTATCTTTTTCTAAGCTTTACAATCAGACAATATATTATTTCAATTAAAATAAAAATTAAATATCACCAGTATTTGTATATAATTTTTATACACAAACACTACTTTTAATACAGAAAAATAAAAGGTGCTTGCGGTAAAAAACAATATGTTGCTTACTATAGGCATTAAACGAGACATTGGCATCACTGTTGCAATCTGTCCAACATTACGTTTTCTCAAACAGTAAATCTTGCATACCTTCTGATCAAAAAAGAACGAGAGGCCAATTTTTGAATTTCTGCGCTTATCCAATCGGTAATTTTTTTATTTTCACGCTGGCAACACTATTATACACATTTTGTAAAAGTTTAACGCATATCGAACGATTAGCTTTTATTTAGTGTCTATACAAAAAGTCGAAAAATTTTCGTGCGACACATTTTGTGTTGCAAATGGATTCAAGTGTGCCGAAACTGTTAAAAAATGTTAAAAAAGGCCTTTAGTGATTTGTGTGTATCGCAACCACGAGTATACGAATGGTTTAAGAGGTTCAAAGGCGGTCGTACAAGCTTGGACCATGATGAGATCCCTCGTCGCTCAACAACTTCTGTTATTGAAGAAAACATTAAATCGGCGAAGCAGATCGTGTTGGAAAATCGTTGTAAACCGATTAGAGAGATTGCAAACTCAAATTGCCATTGCGAGAACTGCATTTTGAGACCATATTATTAAAATATTTATTTTCCACATCTCATTTCCATTTTTTTTAAATTTGAATTTTTGTTTACAAATTATTGACAGATGACAGGAATATTTGTTGAAATTTCCAATGAAGGATCACAATAGATCGCTTATCGTTTTGGTAAAATTTTTTTCTACAGTCGCTAAGATGTTTGGCAACTTCATAACTCGTCATTTAGATAGAGAAAGTAGTGTTGTTATTTTGCGTACAAATGACCAACTTTAATCGAGCAACTTGCTGTTGCTCAATTAAAGTTGTTTGTCACACTGACAAACAACACTAAAGTTGTTTGTCACACTGAAAAGCTACCGGAAATACCTAATATTAGAAATAATTCAATCAATAATTCAACGTATATATATAAAAAGTATTCTAAAGTAAGAAAATATGGTTAGTTTAAAGGTCTCTTCTCCTAAGATGTCCTAAGATTCTCCTAAGATTTAACCTTGATTCCAAATTAAACCTGTATCAGTTCAATCACATTATTTATTAAAAAACTTTGTGAAGCTTTCGGTCAGTTTCTAAAAGCTTTCTGGGGTTCTTAAAAAGAGTTGTTCATCAATTAAAAGATATCTCTATACACCAAACTTTCTTTCTACACTCTAGAAGATAAAGAAGGAAGGCATGAAGTCACAGTCATGACAACGACAAGAGATATATGGTGCCGTCAAACCAAACATAAGATTCACAGTAAACCACCGAAATGCTGCTTATGTGCCGATTCTACTTTCAAATCTGGCGGCTATATCTCAGATTTCAGTTAATATGTATTGGGTAAGACTCGAACCGCTTAGAGTCTTCCAAGACTATATTCACCGAGTGACAGCAGACACTTTGTTAACGCATATTTTGCTTAAGCGGGGACAGATATTGTCATTATTAGTGAGATATATTCACAAATAAAAGGCGAACTCAATATAGTCGATAGCATAGGTACAGCAACATTTTGTTGGACAACAGTGTCGGTAATAGATTTGTATAGGGCACGAAATCATTACTTCACATTAATGAATTGTTACTTGATCTTTAGCGGATGAAAACGTCATAATGTGGGATATGACAACGACTAACCCTAGACGAATGTGAGATTTTGACATGGTTGACAAACTAGGACTTGCCAAAGTGAACAGGAGGACTGTACCCGAAATTCAAAAACGTGGATGCCAAGAGAAAATCCCAGACATGTGTCTTGTCTTAAGGAGTAGACAGTGCTAGAAGATTACACGGAACGCGAATACCAATATATCTGTTTCAATATTGAGTTGAGTGGCAAAGACTCCGGTAGAAAATCGAACCGTATATATCTACTATACAATACAGTAACGACTCACTTTCGTCGTTGATGTTGCTGAGGTATACTCAGCCGTCGTCCAGGGGTCGTTGCAATAATATTTATTCTTTTCCGAAATGAAAGACAATATTTAATACATATAATTTGTGATTTATTAATAATTCAAAAAAAAAAAAAGAAAGTTTACAATGTTACTAAATATATTTTTAATTTTTGGGATTTGACTAAATGAATCCGGCGTTGTATCGTACTTCTGGACAGATGCCGCTTTACTTGAAATTTAAACTGGCGTTACAGAGCATCAATCTATTGGTCAAGACGTATAACTACCTTGACTTTTATACAAATCTACGTATCAAGACGTATAACTACCTTGACTTTTATACAAATCTACTTGTCAAGACGTATAAACTGCCTTGACTTCTATGCAAATCTACGAGTTCCTTGTTATCGCAAAGACGTATGACTGCCTTTGAGAGTTTTCTAACAAGTGATTTTCCTTATGTGATGGACGCTTATTTATACTAAAACGACCGAAGCTTTTCCTGTAGCGCATACATTGCTTCAGCTGTCATTTGCTTTGATTTTCGACGCCGTTGCTGTTTTGCGTTTTCGCCGTGGTTCTTTTAATGATATGCGCGCGCATCAATTTTTGCACAAAGCTTTTTTTTTTTGACATTTCTTGTGTTCTGTATTTGTTTTGCTAGTGTCGGCAGTGTTGGATTTATTTATTAAAAATAAAATAAATATTAAAAATATAAATAATAAATAAGGTAAATGTACTTTATTTATTTAAATATATTTTGTATTCCCTACGAATTTTCCTAGGTTTAATTCATTGTAATGCAGTTGCGTGCATGCGGGGTGGCTTTCAGTAAGTTGTTGATATTTATTATATTGAATAAATAAAAATTAACCAATTTTTATTTCAGTTATGAATTCCACGCTGGTTATATGAAGGTTGGAAATTAGTGAAAATTTCCATCCTTACAATACCTACTATTGTATGAAAGCAAGTCAAAAAGAATTCTTCTGGTGAAATAAAGAAATCTCTAAGCTTTAAAGCACCTGCTTCCATTTACGAAGAAGAATTATCACAAGAAAAAGGAAGAAGGTCATAACTTGAAATGATACTACGATTAAAGATGAAGAGCTGGAAATGGTCAGCAAACAAAGTGAGAATAAATGCACAACTACTTGAACACTAAAATCTTGGGGATATAAAAAGTAATCGAGTTCAAGGAGAATGTGATGGAACACAACGTAAACCTTTTATTCTCTGATATTAAGGTGCGAAATGATCCGCAAACATTTGTACACAATGGCTCCTCACCATTCACGACAGATGAATTTAAGGTCACCGCACAATCTTAAAATAACCACCATGCAAGCTGTACGTCATGACGATGTCTTAATATTAGTGCCTAATGCATAAAAGGAAAACGATTCAGAGAATCCATATGCTTATCGCCCTTTTTATATGCCTTGCTATAGAAATCACTGATTAACTGACTAGCAGTATTGGTACTGGGACAGGAACATCTACTATTAGTGCTAATAGGATGTGTTGGCAACCGAAAAAATAGTACAAGGTAACAACATCTATTCTAAGTACATTATTCTTTTGGATTGATATTATCGATGCTTTAGAGCGGTGATTTTATGTACTAACGTGTACGATGCGTGTAGTTCGGTGGTACCTACGTATTCGATCTTAGATTGGATCTTTAATACTAGAAGTTGCCAATATTGATGTAATTTGATTTAGTATTATGACTTGTTTGCTAGCCCTAGTCAAACCTGCAGTCATTTTGACATGTTTAATCTGTTTAACTTCACAGTATATACTGACAACATCTGATAAAAAGCAAAACTCCGATCCGATATTATTTGGATAGGAATCGGGTTATGACTTCATTAGCTGAAGTGGTTCTTGTTGGATATAATCAACAGCAAGTCACATTTCGCGTTGTGAAGCGCAACCTGTTCGGTGTCACTAGGCTCCTTTCTCTCAATATAATAGTATTTCTTGTGGTAAAACCTCACACTAAAATTTCCCAGTGCACTAAGTGTCAGCGGTATTATCATACTGCTAAACTCTGTAATTTTTCTAAATTTTCGTTTTTTGTGGGGTAATCCACGCCAAAGGCGAACGTCATATCACTGCCCCTGCTTTGACCCAACCACCAAGTTTTAGATCCCCAGCACACTTCCCAAGTGTTGCAATTATCCACCCCCAACAAATTTAGATGCACTAAATTCAAAGCAATTGGTGTTCAACACGCATGCAAAGCCAAATCGCCTCCCATTCCCTCCAATGGGCCCCCAACCATTTTCCTCCTAGCGGATGTTTTTTACGCCTCAGTGGCCTAGATCACACCACAACCTATCCCACCTCTGCCAAGCCTACGAGTCACAACTCGCATTCATCTCCACAACCCTGCCCAACCCTACCCAGCTCTTCAAAACAGCACTTGCATACTGTCACTTAGTCACAGCACTTACAACAGTTCACATCGTCGCAGCAGGACATTTGGTCGCAGCACTTTCAACTTGGACTAGTCAATAACGTTGGTTAATTTCCTCTAATTTCCGGAATTTTTAATATTTGTAATTTAATAAGCGATTTGATATCCAGTGGCCTCTTTCGCTCGGTCAAGTAATAATGGAGGACCACACATAATGGAGGAAAAGGTGTTTGAAACGATATTTGAAGAAGAAAAGCGTAGAGATAGCTTATATCCGTTTCATAGATCAAGTTGAGGGAACACTAACCGATAAAACCCGATAAGGGATTGTTATGTCCAATTTAATAATTAAATAAAAATATAACAAATAAAAAGGTACAGTTATATGGAAATGTCTATAATTTCCATATACTGATAAATTTTATTTAGTAAATATTGCGTTTAAAATAATTATTAGTTAAAGTTGCTTTATCTTACATATTTCATGAAGCACTCAAATAAATTAAAACGGATGTACTACAATAAGGCAAACGGAAAAATGGTGCAACTCAGTTGTTCAATTGATCAGTTTTAGCACTCATACAAATTGTGTACCCATTTTGAAGAGCGGTGTTATTTGTTGAGAATAAACTTTGGTCTTTGTGTTTTGGTGTATTGTTTTTAGTGTTTGTTGTTGTTGTTAGCAATTTAAATGCATGTATTTTGTCAGTGCTTTTGAAAGATTTTACATATGTATTTCTTAGAATTGAATTAGGGATTATATTAGGAAAACATATATTAATGTTGAATGAGATTTATTAAAGAAATTTGTAAAATACATCTCATTACCAAATAACATATATTATATTTACGATTATTTTAGGATTCATATATTTCTTATGCTTTAAATTATTATATGGACACAGTTAATTGAAACAATAATTTTCAGTGAATATATTAACTTTACCAATTTGCTGCAGTGCTTTTGTAATATACGATATACACACCTTACTCAAGAATGACTTATAAATCAATTGCATAATATTTGTGACCATTTGGAAGTCGGGGGCTAGTGTTTGTTCACTCGTCACGACGGTATTGCGTCAATATCTTTTAAAGACATACAGTACTTATTTATAATATATATACATATCAAAATAAAAATATATGTTGTCGCTTTTAAATATAACGACGGTTTTACAACAACATACTTAAGAACTATTATATATATTCAAAGCATAAAGATACATATTCATAACATATATATCTCACTAATCCCATTTTCCCGAACAGGTAGAATCATAGAACAAACAAAGTAAATTCAAAGAATCAAACTACATCATCAACGTTCTACCAAAGTAGTATAAACTCATATATCATAAATGTATATGTATTATATATTCAAATACAAATCACTCAGTAAAAATCATAAGCAGTAAAATAAACTCATATTTATACTTGTCACATCTAGTTATTTTCTTTGTAAATACTATTTTAGTATGCATTTAATGTAACAGAACATAACATCTATTCTTTGAGAAGCTCTGTTCCAGCGAACATAAATTTATTGCAGCGACTCTGCTCAACGGCTGAGGTCACCATAGCAAATATTATATTATATATTAGAACGTAAGAATCCGTGTTGTTATACAATTGGCTCTTTTTTTTGGGTGTTGGTAGGTTGTTCTGTTTGTTATGCGTGTATAAACTTTCCACATCGAATATAAAATGTTGCGTTAATGATAGGCCTTTGATGTGGTTCATAATCTGTATATAGAGTATTGCTTTAGACTTATTTTTAAGCCCTTGATTGCCTTGTTAGGTTTAGTTATGCCATCTGTTGGTTATTGTTTGCCAATGGTATAAAGTGTGGGGTGGGGACCGCGTGTCCCTGGGAGCGAGTACACAAGGTAACGTGTCTGATTGCATTTAACATGGAAAATGCCAGCGCAATCCTTGTTGTCCTCAATCCAAGTTGTCGCACAGCCTCCTCGTGGCACCCCTGGATAGTTACCTGTCACCCGCTGGGTAATGAACTAATAGTGCGTACGGGAGTCTCATCCCCAGGACTTTAAATTTGGGTTGTGCACAGGGTATGGTATCCGTCACGTAAAATCAGCCACCAATGAAGGACGCAAGAGTGCCTCGGAACTGGAAACCGAATAACGTTGACGACCAATGCAAACGATTAAAGGACTATGATTTACGGATATGCACCTGGAATGTCCGGACCCTCTATAGGGAAGGTGCCTCTATCCAACTGGCGGAAGCCCTCAATAAATGTAAGGCTGACGTCACCGCCATCCAGGAAATGCGATGGACAGGACAAGGCTGCTCTAAAAGAGCAAACTGTGATGTATACTACAGCTGCCATGCAAATAGACGTGAATTTGGATGCAGTTTTGTGGTAAGCAAGAGACTATCAAAATTAGTCCAGCGATTCACACCGGTGAACGAAAGGCTTGCCACACTACGTGTCAAGGCAAAATTTTTTAACATCACGCTAATCTGCGCTCACGCGCCGAGAGAAGAAAAGAACGACTTGACCAAAGATACCTTCTACGCGAGACTCGAGAAAATTTATGACCACAGTCCCGCCCACGACGTTAAAATTGTTCTCGGGTATTTTAATGCAAAGGTCGGAAGAGAAGAAGTCTTTGGTCCAACTGTCGGAAAATTTAGCCTCCATTAATCAACCTCCAACAACGGTCTAAGGCTAATTGATTTCGCTGCGGCGCGAAATATGGTAGTATGTAGCACCAGATTCCCACACCGTGATATTCACAAGGCAACGTGGCTATCTCCCGTTCAAGCAACACGAAACCAGCTTGATCACTTCGTGATTGACGCAAGGCACGCTTCTAGTGTGCTGGACGTACGTTCATTCCGTGGTCCAAACCTCGACTCAGATCACTACCTTGTCGTAGCCAAGGTACGCATGCGGCTTAGTACCGCCAACAATGTACGCTCCAATGTTCAGAAAAAACTAGACGTTAGTAAGCTGCGATCACGAGAGACAGCCGAAGTCTTCGCCGCTCAGCTCTCTAGCCGATTAAACAACCAACCCTCCCGTCCCGATAATGCCGGTAGTCAATGGGGACATATCTCTCACTCCCTGCGCACAACAGCGGAAGATGTCCTTGGTTTCCAACGTCCCCCACGACAAAACTAATGGAACGACGAAGAGTGTCGCCAAGCTACTGCTGCGAAGAACGCGGCCTATAAAAGGACCCTGCAGTCAGCGAACCGTGCATGAACAATATCGGGAGATGAGGAAGGTAGAGAAGTGCCTATTCAGACGGAAGAAACGAGATCAAGAAAGGCGCGAGCGAGAGGAAATCGAAGTGTGTAGAAATAGGAATGATGCCCGTAAATTTTATCAAAAAGTCTGACTCAAGGCTTTAAGCCTGGTGCATCAACCTGTAAGGACGAAAATGGTAATCTAGTTACAGATACGCAGAATGTACTGAAAGTATGGAAGAAGCATTTCTCCAAACTACTATCTGGCGATGATAACATCAACTCTGCCATTGAAAAAATGCCCTCTGTATCCGCAATCGAAAATGATGACGTTGAAATTCCACCACCTAGCCATAAAGAAGTGCGTGTTGCTATACAGCGACTTAAGAACAACAAAGCGGCAGGCGCAGATGGCCTGCCTGCTGAATTGTTTAAGGCCGGCGGCGATATGCTGATAGGGTGCATGCATCAGCTTATCTGCAGAATATGGTTAGATGAAAGTATGCCCAGCGATTGGAATCTCAGTACCCTTTTTCCTGTCTTGAAAAAAGATGACCGACGATTTGCGCCAACTATAGCGGGATTAGCCTAATACCTGTCGCGTACAACCTAATACCTGTCGCGTACAAGGTTCTTTCAACTGTACTGTGTGAAAGGTTGAAGCCACATGCCAACTCACTGATTGGACCTTATCAGTGCGGCTTTCGACCCGGTCGCTCCACCATTGATCAGATATTCACACTGCGACAAATCCTGGAAAAAGCCCACGAACATAACATCGACACTCATCACCTTTTTGTCGATTATAAAGCAGCTTTCGATAGCCCCATTAGGGATCACGTTTACGCCGCAATGTCTGAGCTCGGTATCCCTGCAAAATTAATTCGACTTTGCAGAATGACGCTGAGCCTTTTGATACTGTGCGAGGCTTCAGACAAGGTGATCCCTTATCATGTGACCTCTTCAATTTCGTCATGGAAGTGATCATGCGCAGGGCAGGTGTTCATCGTAATGGAACAATATTCTACAAATGTGTCCAGCTCCTTGCTTACGCCGACGACATTGACATCATTGGGCGTAGCAAGCGTGATGTTACAGCTGCTTTTGCTGCTATCGAAAAGGAATCTGCAAGAATGGGTTTAGCGGTGAATGAGGGAAAAACGAAGTATATGTAGGCTACTGGTAGAAATGTGCGTCGCTCGGACACCGGGCTAGTGGCTGGCGACTATACTTTCGTATCTGTCAACGGATTGTTTTACCTTGGCGCCGCCGTAACAAGCAACACCGATATCAGCCTGAAGATCATACGAAGAGTCATTATTGCTAATAAATGCTACTATGGGCTCAGTAGGCAATTGGGATGTAGAGCCCTCTCTCGACAAACGAAAGTTACGCTCTATAGGTCGCTCATCCTCCCTGTGCTTCTGTATGGCGCAGAAGCATGGACGTTATCACAGAATGATGAAGCAACACTGGGAGTGTTTGAGAGAAAAATTCTTCGTAAGATCTTTGGTCCTCTACGAGTTGGCGACGACTACCGCATTAGAATGAACCACGAGCTGTACGAGCTTTATCACGACATTGATATAATTCAGCGCATTAAAATCTAGCGGCTTCGCTGGCTTGGTCATGTCGCGAAAATGGATGAAGACGCTCCGGCGAAAAAGGTGTTTGAAGCAGTAGTTGGCGGAAGAAGACGAAGAGGTAGACCGTGTCTCCGGTGGAGTGATCAAGTTGAGGGAGCACTAACTGGACTTGATATACGAGACTGGAGAAGGCGCGCACGCAGCAGAGGCGCCTGGGGGGACATGCTGCGTTAGGCCGAAACTCGGTAACGGGTTGTTATGGCCACATAAGTAAGTAAGTAAGTAATGGTATAAAGTGTTTGATTATTATTTGTTTCATTGTTTGTTGGTTTATAAGCTACTATTGAATAACGGCGTTAAGATATATAATTGAATATTATACCATATATCGTCATTTTTTTTGGACGAATATTTGCAGTAATTTATCAATTAGATAAATTCAATAAACTTTAAATTTAATTACATTATGTACAAATGGCTTGCGAAATATCTAACCTTCTCGATTTTATAGACGAAATTTTAGTTTTAATATTTTATTAAGGGGAGTGATTATTTCAACACTACTGTACACTTCTGAACAACTGCCCTGCTGATTCTTACTTCTTTTTTAGGCCGTTCAACTTTTCTTCAATCCAGACAGTAGGGTCATATTGTGCTGATATAACATCTTCCCATTGACCTCATTGACCTCACACGCATGTATGTGTATGTATGTATCGGTGTGCGTACAGTTTATTATAATTCCGCTGGCTTGACGAAACTCATTGCATAAATTGATCTTAGGTAAGCGTGCATTATTGGACTGGTTGCTCAATGTCTGCATATTGGCGTGCAACATTCGCATAATCCATATATGTTGTTTATTGATTCGCAACATAAGTAAAGATGTATGGTGCGGTATGTATGTATTGCCCAGAAGAGTTTTGTAAAACTGGCCTTATTGTAGAAGAAGAATTTAAGGCCTATATGAGTCAGGAACACTCTAGGGATTTGACCCTAGACATGGCCTCTAAACTCCCACTACTAGCGTCAGCGAAAAGAGCGTTATCTGATGATATGATCACGCCAGCGGGTAAGAAACCCAAACATTGCATCTCAATCTAGGGATCGAACAGACCTAGGTTCAGTCAAGTAGCAAGTCAGGCCAAGGGGTTCAAGGTCAAGGGTTTGTTCCTCCTGACTTGGCTAAGTGACCCCTAAATTGGGGAAAAATTGTACAGCTACAAAAGGACTCCATTGAGTTACCTTTCTGACGAGATTAAAACCGATTTTGAAGATTGTTTTCTTCGCACGGGGTGGCTCATGGTGGTGTGTTGTAAGGACCAAACGGCTATGTGAGTCTGCTGCAGTGATTGCAACTCTGAAAACACTAAGATCCTAGCCTTAATTAAGATCCAGAACAAGCTTAATGCAAGCACTTGCTTTCATTACGGATCAGCAGAAACTTCATTGGTAAGCACTGGGGCCTAAATCCTAAACTCAACTTCTAGATGTACACATTTATTGTTACGTCAATTGTTACTTATGGATCATTCATTTGGTACAAGAAAGGTCAGCTATAGACAGTGATATGTAGCTATGAAAGCCGCAAAGACTTGCCTGCATAATGTTAAGTGGAGCAATGAGAAATACCCCGACAGCAGCTCTTGAAGTTGCATTGGGATCCTCCCACTTCATCTACTTGTCAAAAAGGAAGCAATGACTTTTATAGATAAGCTACAGTTGACTAATAATCGATCAACAAGATCACTCGATAACTCCCTTTAAGGTAAGGAAATGCAAAGAGAGGAAAGACTAAACATCACCATATTTGACATTTGCTCACCTAAATTTAAATTCCACCAAGAGCTCCTGACTGACTGGGAACGGAATATGCCTCCATTCGTTGGGGACTACCATCTGAGGTACACGGCTGGTTCCAAAAAATGGATCGAGTGGGGACAGGAGTATATGAAGTTAATAGCATTGACAGACGAGCTCACTAAATTATCATTAAGCAGCCTTAAATGATCATTTTAAAAATACCCTGACAGACGGTATAAATTATCTTAAGAAGTTGCTGTATGTTTTTTGTTATTGAAAAAGCAAGAGAATTTTATATTCAAAATGGATAAGCAAGAAAAATTAAAGAAACTTGCTTTAATTATATATAAAATATATAAAAAAAATATAAAATATATAAAAAAAATATAAAATATATAAAAAAAATATAAAATATATAAAAAAAATATAAAATGTGTAAAAATATAACGAGTACTTACATTTACCAATGTTTTCAAATATGTTTTGTTTACATTTTGACAACCAAATAGCTTGAAATTTGTTCCATTTTTTATTTCGTTTCACTTGCATATGCAGCATTACCATTCTAAAAACCTAAATGACGAATAAATTAGGTTAAATTCGGTCATTTAAAGACCATAAATGATCATTTAAAACTGCTAAATGAGCAAATAAATTATAATTTAGCTCCCGTCTGTCAATGCTACAAGTCAAAAATGAAAATATTTGCGAGTATGAGTCAATAAAACTTAGTTTTTCAGGTCGAAGTACACGCAATTGAACTTTGTCTGAGAAAATAAAGAGAAACCTATCACTAGAAAAAACATATATATTTTCTGACAGCAAATCAGCATTCCTAACACTACGTTCATCTCGACTGCCTGCACAACTAGTGTGGGAATGCCTTCAACTTCTCAAAGATTTTGCTGAAAGGAACAACGTTCCTTTAATATGGATCCCAGGACACAGCGGATTTGAGGGAAATGAGAAGCCGATAAACTACCCAGAAAAGGGGCGGTCTCATATCCTGGGATATGGATCCCAGGATACAGCGGATTTGAGGAAAATGAGAAGCCGATAAATTACCCAGAAAAGGGGCGGTCTCATATTATTTTGGCACAAAACCATTTTGCGGTCCTTTATGGAGCTTTTTTAAACTTGAAATTAATGAATGGCTGAAAAAAGTATCTCAGACTGATTGGGATAATGTAATTGCCTGTAGACAAGCTAAAGAATTTATACCAAATTGATCAAAAGCCGAAACTAAGAAACTTCTAATGCTGAACAGAAATGGCATCCACTTGTCATCTATCAAATCTAGGTATTACAAAGATCCTCGACTCTAAAAGAGCGCCGAAAGGAAAAAGGACCACAAAGAGCTTGTCTCACCAGAAATGAGCACCATAATGGTGCTACAAGTGAAACTGCACCATGCGAAGGGAGTATCGGTTACTTTGTGCAGAACTTTCGCCCTAAAAGGTCTAATCATACCGTCCCTCCAGAAACCATAGGCAGTCAGATGGCATGTAAGAGGACTTCAACATCATTCAAATAAGTTGATATATAAACGTGGCGTAGAGTCACCTATAACTAATTTACTAATAAGCAAATGTTCCAATTCAAGATTTCATCCAGTGGGACTTGGTTTCGGTCATTTTTGAGTCCTGATGGAGTGTGGCATACAAGAGATCGGCCTACTTTTCAGACGATGCAGATGAAGAACTACCTGAAGCAGTAGTAAACTTGATAAGTCACTGTGTTTCTAATAATTAATATATATAATTTTATAATTGCTAGCGATGCCAATGCGCACCGCGCCTTATAGGGTAGTTCTAATATAAATAGAAGACAACAGAAGCTATTAGAATACTTGAGTAGTAATACATCAGCATTGAACAATGGTTCTTACACTGTCTAACTAATTTATCTCCAATTATGTTGTTAACTGAATGGTCTCAAAGGAAGCTTATTTATCTGGCCATCAGCAAATTCTAGATCGCATATTCATACAGAATTTCCTAAGATTCAACTTCTTCGCAAAAATCAATTCGCTCACTCCAAAGAGAAGTCTACCGAATTGATCTTACATAACTTAACATGTAAAATTAAAAAGGCCCACAAAAATTTCTATTAATGGTGATGGGGGTGGGAACAAAGCGCATACTCGCGGATGAGACTAGCGATAACCTTTGTGACTAGGGTCACGAAAGCCGCGGTTATAAAGGGTAATGGTATGGAGATTACGGTCGTACTCATCAAAGTAGTGGGACAAATATTGGGGGAAGTTTGTAGCGCAAGACTTGAATGAAGTCTTCAGGGAGGGTATTAGGGATGGGTAACCGAGTGAGGTAACTACGGGCAAGTAGTAAAAAATTAATATTGCAGGCAGACTTTTAACACTTCGGTTAAAAAGTCTACAGACTAACAATATGCTCTTACTGCTTAATTAGTAAATGTAAGTTCCGTCAATTTTGTCAGAGGCATCACAAATTTGTGCAACATGACGTTGTCATAATAGAACACAACTTCTTTTCTGTTGATTAATTTTGAGCGCTTTTCCCTAATTACTTCGTTCAAGCGGTCGAGTTATAAGTAGTAGATGACCGAGTTAAAAGTTCCACTACGCTGGAGCAGTTCGTAATAGACAATTCCTTCCCAATCCCACCAAACCCTCTACAAAACCTTGTTTGGCATCGAGCTTTGAAATCGTTTGTGGAGGGCCACTGGCGTTGGACCATGATCGGTTACGTTGGATATTTTTGTATTTAAACAGTTATAATTCAATTTAATAATGCTTTCATTTCGTTGCCTTTCATCAGTGCTTTACTGAGAGTAATTCGATTAATCAAATTTCTTTGCGTTGATTCATGTTAACGCATTCGCTTCCGAAAAACGTTTATAAACTTCTAAAATCCTACGCAACTCACGGAAATATAGGGTTAGATACAAATTTTTACTTCGTAATAGTACAATATCAACGCTGGAGTTCATCAGGTTGGTGTGCTTGGATCTTTTCTGTACTTAATCTACACAGTTGACATTCCACAATACCCAAACAATTTGCTGACAACGTTCGCAGACGACACTGCTATAGTCAGTACCGACCGTGGCTGCACTATAGCATTACAAAACTTATCCAGGCATCTTGGTTTGATTGAAGATTAGCTTGCCAAATTCAGAATCAAGGGAAATCACACTAAATGCGTTCAAGTAACTTTTTCTTTAAGGAAAGAAACATGACCTGCAGTTGAAATCAATATTGTGGACATAGCTCAATCACTTTTTGTGAAATATCTGGAAATTCATCTAAATAGAAGGCTCACGTGAACAAGTCATATTGAAGCCAAAAGATGCCATTTAAATCTTAAATATAAGTTATTGTACTGGCTTTTAAACCGTAACTCTAAACTCAGTCTCGATAAGAAATTGTTAATTTACAAATCAATATTAAAGCCAAATTGAACCTATGGTATAGAGCAGTGAAGCTCAGCGTGCAAGACAAATAAAAAAAAATAATATTTTCCGACAAACTACGTGCGCTCCGTGGTATTTCAAAAACAAAAACCTACACAAAGACCTAAATCTTCCAACTGTGGAAGAAGTTATTCACCAATATACACTAAAATTCCGAGACAGACTCAAGTCCCATTAAGTCCCACTAAATCGCCTTAGAAGAAAATTGATAAATACGAATACCCTAGCTTAATAGCATACATATTAGTTTTTTAAGATTCGCAAAATTGTCAATTTCTATTTATGAAGAAAAAAAAAATACATGTGGAACCCACATATCGAGCTTCTTTATGTGGTTTGCTTTTTCATGCGGTTGATGTTTAATGCATCCGCTATCTCCTGACAGCTTACGTGTTGGTCTTGCTCCATAATTTGCAAAATTTCATCGGTTTTTGCAGTGAATGGCTCGAATGGAACAGATGCAATTAAACCAGGAGTTGGTATGATATTCACTGCATTCTCACCGTAAACCGCATATAATTTTTGAGATGTTTTTGCAGTCGTTTTACCTTTTTTATAGTAATAAAGCATTACTCATTTTCAAATAAATATTACATTTTATATAAGCAACGAATTACACAATTCAATGTCACTTTTCAAACACATGCTTTTTATTTTTTCTAATGTCACTGCATATGGATTTTTGCTATCCAAAGTTGATGTCAGTTGGACGAGCTGCTGACTAAAACGTTGATACATTCAGTCCTTTTTCTGTTAAACGTTCATTAGTATGTTTTTTGGTCAAACAGGTTTGTTAGCTTAATTCGTCTATTATTTCAAAATCTTCTAAGTCTCTCAAGCCGTTGCAGAAAATTTGGCCTTCGTTCAGGAGTTTATGCTTAAAAATATTTACGGAAATATTTAGTAAGAATGCTGAGAGTTTAGCAAGTTTCCTAGTTTGGTTTGCCAATTTGATTGAAATAAAATTATTCTATTCTAAATAGAAACTTTGGTTCAGTGTGTTCGATTTTAGGGTATAATTATAATCGATAGATAAAAACGGTTGTTTATGCTAAATTATTATAGATTTTCACAAGTATTGATTAAAAAAACTTCACATTTAAACATTTGCATTTATGAAAAGTTTTTTAACAACTTCAGAATTAAATATCTGTAATTAGTCAAAATTTGTTAACAACTCAAATAAGAGAAGATAAAATATTCGCTTACATTAAATTTTATTAAATGATGCCGTTCTTCCAGATGACATCACTATTCACCTTTTTAATACAAGTATTTATAACTACTAGTATTTTCTGACCATTAATTTTTTAAAGTTATTTTTATTAATAAATTATTTATAAGCATTAACTAATTATATGGTTGAAATTATATTGAATAAAATATATTAATCCTTATTAATTAAATGATCAATATTATTAAACTTTCTTTAATACCATATATAAACACAAATTCAATTTTGAGTTTCAATTCAATGACATAATTAATATTTTTTAAATTAAGGTTTTATAAATATTATTTCCGCATTTAAGATTTGGGCGATAAAACCACAATTTCAATTTGGTTTCATAAAATAATGTAAACAATGTGTAATAGTTCATCAGTTTATTTTAAAGTTTGTTGTATACATTTGTAAATATGTGTAAAGATATATCCTTATACTAAATTATAAAACGTGAAGAGCAAACTTCATTTTAGAACATATTATACACAAACATTCTCATTACATGAGACTATTATATATATTTTCAAATATAAAAATCTTTTGTATTTACATATACTTTTTCATTTCTTTTTCTAGTGAAAGCGAAATATATTTAAATGTCTTTAATTTCTGTTAACAATTGTCTAGAAAGGAAAAAATTATATAATATATCTACATATATATAATATACATGTATTATATATACTATACACACATAATACATTATAATGTATATAAATTATAATATGTATAACACAAAATATATATATATATATATATTATAATATATATAGATATTTAAATACAATTGTTAAACTGTAATGTGCTAAACGTGTCCTAAGGTGCATCAACATAATCTCGATCTCCCACATTAATGCGCCCTTCCGCTGCAGTTACAGAAAACCCAAGTATTCGAGCATCTAGTTTTGTCATTTTATTTTTTTTCATTCGCTTCTGTTTGCCCTAATTACAAGAGAAATAAATGCAAGTTTCTTTTTTATATTTGTATATTACTGAACCTTATTATCTGCATTATCGTTTCCCGATGGAGTTATAGCTGGTGCAGGTTTACACATATCATCATTATGTGCATTTTGCGCACGTTGTAAATTTTTATACCTGCTTCGCCGTTCAAGAAACTGTTTGGCAAAGTCATTATATTCCTTATTTTCACCTTTTGACGTTCATATTAAAATTATTTTCAATGTAGCAAAAATTAAACAAATTTGACTTACCTAAATATAGACGCACATAGTCTTTCACTTCATAAGGAGATTCTAAGTCCTGTAAAAATGTAACAAATGTAGGTACTGAAAATACAAAAAAAAAACATATTGTAAAAGCAGAAAATGTTTCATTGCATAAAAAATGTTATTAAAATGCAAACAACGGTATCACAAGTTACTTATAATTGTAATTAATTATCCGTCTCGATAATTTGCAACAAATTAATTTAAAAAATATTAATGTGTTCTACATACTAATTAATTGAAATGGAGTAGTGGACTTTTGTAATTATAGCAATATTGTTATATATATCGTAATAGATAAGATCAAGATCAATTAAAGCATATTTATTGTTTTCTATTTATAATACATTATGAAACAAAATTGATATTTTCCAGGTTTATTTCTAAATACAGTACTCTATTTATAGCAATTTAGCAGTAACCACGTTCAAGATTTTAAAGCAATTTCGAAATTACGAATTAAGCTCATTATTCAAAATATCTTTTACTACTTTGATGAAGTCATATATCTCTTTTGCTTAGCGTTTGTTAATGACTAAATATTACTACAGTACTACGCAAAAAAAAAATGTGTGTAAATACTTTTGACAACTAATAAGCATCAGTGCATTTCTTTCTATTTCTGTCGTATGAACCGTTATCTTTGTAATTCCTGTTTTTTTTTTTTGGTTCTGGATAGATAAAGCTAAACAACAACAAATACCTGCTTTAGTGGAAATGTACGAAATTGTTCCTTGTGTAAATAATTTTGACTAGGACTGTATTTCAAAGCGGATATAAATTTAAAAAAATCATCTATATCAATTTTTATATCGGAAGTAGATGATTGTGGAATTGCTTCTAAATGCTTTTTCGTTTGTTTTTAGTAAATTAAATGCTACTGAAAATATTTTAAGGATGTCATTTCCTAAAATCGGAAATTATTTTAATTGTATATTTCTTTCCAAAAATCAATGCCTTGTTTTTAACAACCCATATGGGATCCATAATTCTATTTGGAACTGTGACCTTTGTGATTCCACAATTCATGTCATAGGGCTATAAAAAATTGGTAGCAATTGTTTAATAGTATAGAAGTTATTGGTTCTGAAGTGCAATAAAATCATTTCACTGATTTAGATGATTTATTTACTACTAATCCTCAAAATGCGTAAGTTATTACTCGCCTCAACAGTTATTCGGCGATTTTTATTTAAGTTACGGTCTTATAATGCACTTTTGTTGCACTATTTCAAAAATTATATATTACACACTTTAAATGTTCATCAATTATAAATTTGATTTTAATTTTCGTATACATTTACATTTTTGGTTTTTATAAGGAAAAAAATTGATATACTTTTATAAATCCTACATGAAAAGCTGTGTGAATTTTATTTTAAGTTTGCTTTTATTTGAAGTAAAAATCTCCTTTCTTCCTACTCAACTCTAACAGGACATAAAAACAAAATTGACAAAAATGAAAATCTGTTGTTTGACAATCTTAAATTCTTCAAGGATTATCACAACTAGTATGATGATGAGACGCTTACATTGGATATTCATTAGTACAATTAAAAAAGAGGTGATTCTTATTAAATGAAATTTTAATACCAAAATGTGCCATGTATATATATTGATTCTAGATTGCTTAACTTTCTGGTTTAATTGAACAATATATGTTCTACTACAAAGATGAACTGTAATTTAGAAATAATTTTAAAGTAGCAGTTACTTATGTATACATACCATCAACTTTAGTGTTCATGTTGTTTAAGCTTTTTATACACCAATTAGTAAATTCATTTTGGTAATCATCACCCTTGCTTGTATCTAATCCATTATTTTTTCTATTCCTCTCCGTTTCAGATTTTTGTGGTTGACATTTAACATTTTGTTTAGATGGCGCAGCAATTTTGTTTTGTTGTTGAGAAACTGGTTTCATTTGTTTTCCTGATAAGTTTTGCCCATTGTGTTGCATAATTGTAACTGTTTGACTCTTTTTTAGAGGTTTCGATGCAAGTACTCCTTGATTATTACTGGTAACCTTTTGTGATGATGTTCCAGTTTGCTTCGCTGAGTTTGAAGAATGGTTGCCAGAATCTGTAGAAGTATTTGATGCGCTCAATTTAAGTGGTTCTTCCCAAAAACCAGCTGCATTAGCAGTTGAGCCCCATATTTTAGGATTGTTCCAAATCGGTGAACTTTTAACATTCCCTTCAGATGTGTTACTAGAATGTGACCCGCTTGGGGTAGGTAAATATAAAGAATTCTGATCGCGTTCTTTTCGACGTTGAAACTCCTGCTGTTCGGTTGCTAAACGTTTTACTTCCTCAGCTTGAATCTGAGCAAAACTTTTGACAGGTATTGGGGAAGCATTCCATTTACGCATAACGTCATTAGCCTCAGCAGCAGCTGCCGCATTGGCCCGAATTTGTTTTTCTAACATTTCTGTTTGTCGCTGCTGGTCAGCACGACGTTCTCTTCGTTCTGCCTTTTGTATTTCAGCTAAACCAGGACCTGTTTGACCGCTTACAGTATTTTGGGAAGACCAAGGTGCTATTGAGGTCGGAACTCGTTTAGGTTCTTTACTATTTTTATTGATTTCTAAAGTTGTTGTTGCTGCTCCAGTTGCTGAAGCAATATTTCCCAATAAAGCTTTGCGCCTTTGTGCTTGAATTTGTAACTGACGCTCTTTTTCTTCAAGCAACTGACGTCGATTCTCCTCAATATATTGGTGGCGTTTCTTATCTTCCTTTTGACGTCTTTTTTCATCTGTAACATCTTTACGTTTCTCTTCCTCAAATTTTTTAGTTAATACTTGTTCATCTTTTTTTTTGGAAGCTGAAGTTATCATTGATGTTGCCATAGCGGCTGTATTAGTTAAAATTTCATGTTTATTTTTTTTTTTCAATTGATTTTTTTCAGCACTATTGTTTTGCTTTTGATTAAGGTTACTCGGTTCAATTAATCGAATATTATCTACTTCAATATTTGACGGTAGAGGTGGTATGTGTTGTTCATTTATACTTTTTTTTTCATTAGATACTTCTTGTTCATCTGATACACTTTGTAAAATTTTCGATTCTTCGTTAGTTTTAGTATTTATATTTTCTTTTTGTTTCTGTTCTATATAATTCACATCCCATAACGTATTATTAGAAAGCATTTTTGATAAATTATGGTTATTTTTCACTGGCGTGTTTGTAATCATTGAATTAGGTATACCTACAAGTGGGCCAGTAGACCATTGATTAGGTTGATGCTGAACAGGTTGTGTTATTAGATCCATTGGTAAATTAGAGTTTGACATGTTTGATTGTGGCAACCACATCTGAATCATAGGAGCATGTGGAATATGATGAGCTATCAATTGCTGAGAGTTATTATAATCATTTTGATTTGGACTAGTTAAATAAGTTTGCGACTTCTGCTGGAAATTTATTCGAGGATAACCACTTTGCAGTACGCGCATATTTGCTTCGTTACTGTTTCTTGAAAAATCACCAATGTTTTGTGTAATTTTTCCACAATTATGCTCATTATTTTCTGTTATGTCAGAAAAAGCACCATGAGGAAATTGATTATGTTGATGTTGGGTTAAAGAATTTAATATATAGTCATTCATATTTGCATATGTGTTACTATTCGAACTCATTGCTTCTTGGCTACCAGCTGCAAATAACTGATCTTTTTTCAAACTTTCGGCAATAGCACTAAAAAGCTGATTACCAGCACACGGATTGAGTTCCACTAAAGCATTGCTTAATACAGATAAACTTGTTAAATATTCTGGTAACACAATACTTTGTAATTTCTGCTGAATTATTGCATCTTTTTCAGTTGGATTTGAGGTTAAAAACCATTCGTTTTTTGTTAATTCATTTAACATCAACATTTCTTGATGACGAATAAAATTTTGTTGTAACATTTGAAAATGTATATTTAGTACCTGCGAGATATCAACGGAATTAATTTTATTTTTAACAGCAACACATAAAGAATTTGCAGCTGATGTTACTTGATTCTTTAATTCTTCCCTATTATCATTATGTACCGAATTCTGTACTTTATCATGCGATTGAGAGATAACTGGGAGAGAATTTACGACTGAAACGTGGTCTGTATTAGTGGTTATCGGTATAAACTGACTGTTCGTAAATGGCATATTCCCATGGCATATTTTAATTAATTCTCCTAAAGTTCTAAAACTAGTATCACAAACCCTTCGTACGTTAAGAGTTTCATTAAAGTAACCTGCGCGATACCATTCGGTCATTTCTATTGCAGTAAATGGCCCTTGTACTTTTGATTGTGGATCGCGGTAATACCATAAATCATAATTTGAACTATTATTTTCTGCATTATGCATACTTCTTAAAGTGCTTGTGGAAGGTGTTAACGTCATCACCTGTTGTTTTAGATTATGTTGTAACGACGAAATATCAGTTGGCATTACATTATTATATGCAGGCATTGTTTTAGTTTCCTCTTTTGCGATAGTATTAGGAGTTGAAGACACGTTGTCTATTTGCTGACTACCAAGTTGTGCTGTTTCATTTAACATTATTGTCACAGAATTTGAAATTAATGAATTGTTAGATTTTCCTTCATTATCTGTAACAATTTCAATGTTTTTATTACTAGTACTTGTGTCGTCATCCATAATTAATTTTTCTACCATGTCATCAGCAACCTGTTTCATTCGATCTGAAAACTCATTACTTAAGGAGTTCTGAATGTTGCCTAAAGCTTCTGATGGTATAGGTATATCATCACTAACACTTTTTGATAAAAGTGTTTCAGGCAGTTTATTTTGATGGCAACTTTCTATGCTTTCTTCAGTTGATTCAATGACTTCCGATAGTTTCTTTTTTTCCAAACCAATATTCATGTTAGATTTTGAAGTATTGATATTGTTTTCTACAATTTGAGTTTTAATAATTTCATTTTGCATAGCAAGAAAATCATTTTTTACTAAATTATCGTTGGTTTTAGAATCTTTACAACTATTTTGCTTTGCATTTTTTTGATACATTGTGATTGGTGAACTTTCTTCTTCAACAGAACCATGAAATGCTCCACTAGAATCGAAAGTACCTCCACTATCTATAGGGCTCTCTATAGCCCATTCTGGCAAATTATCATCAGTAACACCAGCATTTTCAATTTCAGAACTGTTTTTCCATTGTTTGTTGTTTCCGATGATATTATTTGTGTTACCCTTAATACGATTTGCAAAACAGTTAGCAAAATTACTACTGTTTTGAGGATGTTTTATACCGTTTTTTTCTGAATAAGTTGTAGCTATAGATGAGTATGATCTTTGTACAGCAATATTTCCACTACCGTACACAATATCTGTACTGGGCGCAGAAGTTTCATCTTCTCGCCAGCTTGTAGAGCGCCCTTAGAAATAAAAAGTAAGGTAATAGGTAATATAAGCTATGAAAAATAAAAATAAATTCTTACCCCAACGGTTTGAATTTCCGAAGCCATTTGAATTATTACAACTACGCCATCCATCGCTGTTGTTTAACCCTGTATTATTATCTCCCAACACACTATCATTACGATTTCTTCGCCAATTTTCCATATTCCTTGTATGATTTGATATTTCTTTGCGAGGACTTGTAACCGGCGAACCATTCCAATCCAGACCAATATTTATGTTCCCGCTGGTACTACCCAAAGATTCTCCATTTCGTTCCGTCCAATTTCTATCAACCTTTAAAAGGTATTAAATATGTATGAAGAGTATATTTCAGAAAGAAATGCTTACATTATTAATTTTTAACATAAATTTAGTTATATACATATCTAAAAACACGTTTAAAAATTTGGAGTTCGCTTAATTTTAATATCCTTTACATAGCTTTACTACAAATCTATTTTGTACTATTTACTTACTAAGTTTTCTATACAAATAATATTCATATATGATTTTTTAACTTTGGGCTATAATTTATATAATTTATTTTCAATTCCGAATAATGCGTGCCGCTATTCTATCTATTTATCGAAACACATTCCACAAGCTTTTATATCAAGTACTTCTAAGATAAAATAGCCTTTTTTGAAGAGCTTAAGTGTTCGCAATCACTTGTTTATTGGCACCAAACACCTTTCCACGAAACATTCTTTTTAGATAGAAACAGGTTACAGTTGCTAGGAATCAGTCCAGAATATACAGTGAATGGTAAAGCAATTCAAAGTACAAGTATCTCATTGTTTAATATGTTATATTTTGCTTCCGTTTTCTGCACATACGACCGCTGGATGCGGTCGGTTGAAGAGTCGCAACAATATGCTAAAAGAATTTGCGATCTGTTCTTTCATTATAAAGACAAAGAAACCCTGCTGGACAGGATTTGCGTCTACAAGAGACACATTTAAATAATATCCAAATCTGTCACAAATTAGCACTTCGCGTTTTGACCGGTTTTCATCGTATGACGCATGTTAACCAACCACAGGCGGAATTGACAATGCTACTTATTAAGGACATAACGAGCTACTTTCAAAACAATGTCTTCTTTCGTACCACATAGATTGACATATAAATGACGTCCCAATGAACGAAATCCTTGTCGATTTCTTTTGTCGCCACATTAATACACTAGTCCGTGCCACAACAGATGTAACATCAGTGAGGTCGACTATAGCCTAGGACTGAACATCTCCAGCTTGATGTTCTTTCCATTAGTAATGTTGATTGTCATGAATATCAGGTAAAACTGATTACTATTCCAAATAGTTGAGTAATTCAAATATACTATGAATGTATTGTTTGATGCTATCTGCTTTTTCTTATGGTCTTTAAAAATCAATTCCACTTTGAAAATGACGCGGCCATATTTGACTAATTGGGCAATTGTTGTTACTTTTTTACTTCATCCGGATCAGTTGAAGTCAACAGTTTGTGAACCAAGCGGCTATGTTGGCTTATATTACCTTTTTCTATTCTTGAGGATATGCTGATATAATACAATTATTTTTATCTTACATTATTGATACTTTAACTATAAGCTCCTATTGCTGTCATTTGTTGATGAGAGCAGAATCTTTAGAAAAGATTCTTTTTTAAGTTGGCAATTCTTTACAAACGCGAACCAGTTCGATAATTTACAAATAATTTAAATTGTAATTTCCCCATAAATAGACTTTTGTCTTTTATATTGGTTCCTATTCTTTGAAGATGATCCCTATTGGAAAGTTACTGTCAATGTTACAGATTGCAAGTTACATGCTACAGATGCAGATAAATTGCTTTCTTATTTCCCAACTAATGTGCAAAAACTCATTCATTTCAACAAGACAGCATACACATTCTGATTGTTACAGAAAACATTCGTTGACCGCATAATAATCTCCCAGCAAATTGAGTTCCATGATCATATAATCTTACCCCTCTGAATTATTTTCTATGATGATATGTGAAGTCACTGGTATACAAATTCAGTTTCTTGAAAATTGGACTTTCACATTTCGTTAGAGCCACGGCACACACACATTTTATTTTCAATAGTCATTTTTATTGACATTAACATATTTCAATGTAGTGTAGTCCGCTTTAAAAACCAAACACTGAAAAAAACACTCTTTACTTTAGTTCCATTTCGTGAAATTTTTGATTGAGTTATATCGCCTTAATATGTTATGAAATAATTTAGACATTGCTATAACAAAATTTGTTATTGCACACGTTTATATTTTATTTCTAACTTTAATTCTAACTAAAATAAAAAAAATTTAGTTGGTGTCATAGAAGACATCTTCAATGTTAATGAAATCAAATTTTGCTCCGTACTTAAATGCAAAAACAACGAACAATACTTGTAATCTTTTAAATACCTTCAATACTTGTGTACGAGTGTCCTCATCCACCAAAACTGATTGTCGCTGATAAATTGAATGGTACAGTGATTTTCCTCGCATTCGACCCCTCTCGGCAACTCCACCGCGTGCACCACCTCTAGCGACGGAACTAAATCCAACTGGGCTACGTCGCACCCACATCGAACGTTGCTACAAATATTCGAAATTAAATTTCCAATTAAAAAGGTATATGCAATTATTATATGCAATAATTTTTTATTTACCGTAGGTGCGGAAATGCCCTGCAGTATCATTTCATCGTCAGATGTCGGTAGCAACGCAACCGGATATTGAACTTTTTCTATAAAAAGCTTTTTATACATAGGTAAAACATCTGGCATATTACAATTTTTATCGAAAAGAGAAAGCATTTCTTCACGCCCATATCGAAATTCTGGTAATAAATTCTTAGAAGATGCTCCATGATTTGAATTCATTGTACTAATAATTCCAATATTTGAGTTGTTACTAACAGAAATATTACTGGCAATGTTAGAATCTGTAGACATATTTCTTAACCATTCTGGTCCAAATTTCATTGAATCTGTCATTTTTAAACACAATGTTAAAGTTATGTTTCCTAAAAATATAATTTTAGAAAAATTATTCTGAGTAAAAAGTTATATTTTTTTTAAATTGCTTATATTGTAATACATAATATTTAGTAATATTTGACTTTTTGAAACTATTTACATAGCTACTATTCAATTTCTCTTGTATAAAATATACCAAAATATCTTTTTTAACGATTTTTATAAATAAAAATATTGATCATTTGTATTTGCACAGTGGAACCCAAGTATAACCATATTGATATTAAGGACGTGTGCGAGTTAGGCTAAGTTGGTGCTAAACCAAATGGGAGATTTTTTAGGATTTTTTGTACTGCACACATTTAACCATTTATCAACACGTATCGACACATGACTACATTGTCAGCTCAACTTAGAATTTCCCTCACTTAGAACGCAACTTACCCTAACTCGCACACGTCCTAAGAACATTGATTACGGAGGATAGGTTAGCTTAGGTTTTGAAATACATTTTTAAAATGTAAAGAAAATAAATTAGCAAAGAAATGACGATAATGCTATCAATATAGGCGAGTTAATGATGACTAAAGGTAGTAATAAGGTAAAGGTATTTAGCCCTATTCTGAATCGTGTGGGAATGGGAATTTGTTCCCTATTCTCAATTTTGCTATTCTGAATTATTTGGAAATGGGAGTTTTGGTTCCCTATTCCCAATTTGTCTATTCTGAATCATATGTAAATAGGAATTTTTTTCCAATTTTGCACAAATTCTTTCCCAAGCAGATTGTTTTAAACTTAAATTGTTTTGTATTAAAAATAGTTTTATTTAATATGAAAGTAACTTATAATGATCAGATTTTTGAATATATTTTAATAAAATTATTATAATAAATTTAATATTGGTTGATTAGATTTTCGAATTTGTTTAAATATAATTATTATAATCAATTTAATATAGCTAAATTTTTCTTTAATAATATATTTTATTAAAATTATTATTATAATAAAAGTATTATTAGAAATGTAATATATTTAAATTTTTATTTATTTATTTTATCCACTAGGGTTTTTTCCACAAGTTAAAGTATTAACTATTGTTATTTAAAACAATAGATAATGAAAGAAACCCATATTCTGAAATGAATGGGATTCCTAGAATACGTTAAAATAAACTTTTGCAATTATGTGCAGGTAAAACATTGCTTCTTTTTTCATCCGCACAATCATAAACTATTATTACAGTTTATTAATTTAAGTACATTTCTATCCTAACTATAAAAATAAATACGAATTTTGCAGAGGAACTTAAATTTTAGTTAAATTGATCATTTCAAGTAATAAAAAAGACATTTTACTTTGAAATAATAAATTATATACATATTTAAATAATAAAATAAATAAATAAAGTAAAAATTTTCTATTATTTACTTATAAAATATTCATTTTATTTATTTCTCACAATTTGTGCAGCAGAAAAATAATGCGATTTTTACATTTAAATCAACATATGATGCGCAATTCTTTTCTTTCTTTTGCTCATTTTCGCACTTTTCGTCATTCAAAAGTGCCATGGTTGCCAAAATTTAACAAAACAAACTTGAAACTGCTGTCTCCCAAGCAATTCAGAATAAGGGAGTTGTGTTCTTGGGAATAGCGTGGGAATACTTGTTTCCTGGGAGTATTTAGAATTGCTATTAAAGGTAGAGTAACTCGAAATTTTGGATGCAAAATTCCATTTCATAATAATGAAGTCAGATTCTCTACATAACCAACAAATACTTTGCAACAACATATAAACAGAATATAGCGCACAAAGTGTTGTCACTACTTTGATCAAAATATTCGAAAAACCCCTAAGTTTGTTTGAACTTTTTTTTTATTAAAATTAATTTCTGAATTTTGTTTAATAGAAATCAACATACCTACATGCTAAATGTCGGAATAACATGGGGTTGCCAAGCATTCACCATCATATTACCTAATTAATTTATAAACAGAGCCCACCACGATTTTTTTGATTGCATGGGTATTCGATAATTGCCCAAAGCGTTATCGTGCAAATCTACCCCAACTATATGCTAGTTTATTCCACTATTGCATTTGGAACTTTGATTGTAACTTTTTAGAGCGATCATAATGTTTATGTTTTTTGTGGATTTACTTTTCTATGATTAGTGGAAACTGTAACCAGTGCATTGTCTTTCCAACGTATGGCTAATACCTCATTTTTACAATCAAAGGCAGTTGCACCATCACCTTCATCATTTGTATCAAATATGCAATGTAATACTGATCAAACAAATAAAATACACACCTAACTTTTCAATAATTGCTTGTATTCTTTCACTTCAATATTTTCTGATAATTCACCATAAGAGGGAATTCTCATCGATTGATTCATACTGAAACTCAAGCTGACCAGCAATATCTAACGAAACTGTAGCATGTTCCTCTATGACATCGTCATCAGTTTGCTCGGCATCACTAACTTCGCCGACATTATACGGCATATAAACAGCATTGAATTGTATTCTCCTAGCTACTTCATCATTACTATTTTCTGTTTCTAAAAAAGACATCACCTCTTTAAGTGTTAAGCAATTTTCTTTTAACATTTATCACAAATCCATATCTTACGAACAATTTTTGAACTTGGAGTCTGGTACACATCAGTTCGGAAGCAAAAGTTATTAGCTCTAACATGCTTGTTTAAATGAAAAATTACTATACATATCGGCCCATTGGTAAATAAAATTACCAGTGAACTATACTCATAAATTTTAAGCATATTGAGTCAATACGGTACTGATATATATAATAGGTTTAATGATTACTGAAATTAATAATTATTTATTTTATTTCAACAATTTTTTTTATTTAATTGTAAATTTATCTTATTTTGGAGTTCTGGAAAAATGTCACCCATTTGGATCCAATTAATTGGAATATAATTTCCTTTAATTTGTTTTCTCAAAATAAACAAAAAAATAATATAAAAGATAACTATTATATGCGAAGATATATACTCGATTAAAGTGCTGGTAAGTGAAATTACCAGTCGGGCCGATATGGGTTAATTGTCATCATTTAATGTGGTAATTAAGATGTATTTCCTAAAATCCAAAAGATTTTTAAAAACATTTTGCAAAAAACAGTAAATTTCTGTTTAAAATCTAGTTTAATTTTAACAGACATGACAGATAAAAAAAGCGAAAATAGTTTTTTTTAATCAACAGACAAAAACAACAACATTAAATATAAATTAAAATTTTAGTCAGACATCTGAAATTCACCCTGTAATGCTAGATTTTTTATTTGCAAAATAATATTTTGCTCCAAATGCAGTGAATTCTTAGCTCACATAGTTATAAATATGATTAGGAACAGAGTATTGCAATATTTTAAATGTTGCAAAGAGATATGACCCTTCATCTAGCTCCTAACATCAAAAAAATATTAAAAACATAACCAAATAAACCTTTGATAGCCGTTTATATAAAGCCCGCCTTGAGGCGGGGCTGGGAATTAATAAAAAGCAAAAATATCTATTCACACGACGACGTATTATTGTAGTTTGATTATCGAGTTAAGCTTATACTGGATTCACATGAGGGTTTTGATTGTAATTTTAGCTGCAATTTCGAATTATTCTTGAACTCGATAGCAAAACAAGTTGAAATCAAATGATTTGTATGAGAATTTTAGCAGTTGAAAATAAAATTGAATCGCAATCTCTACAAAATCAAGTTGATTTTAGCTTGAGCCGTAATTTTTTCTTTCAGAGTTGTAAAAACACATCATTAAGTCTGGTTGAAACAAATTGGCATCACTTTTAAAATATGTTAAGTGCTTGTTTTTGACATATGTTTTTTGTAGTGTTGTGTTCAATATGAAATATAAAAATTGTAAACATTAAAAATTATTTAATTTAAATAGAAGAAAACAAAATAAATATTAGAAAGGCAATAGTAAGCATTTTTATTTTATATATTTAAATTAATTTATTTATGTGGTTGAATTTAATAGTATATGAAATGTCCATATGATTTTAAGCCATGATAGAAATTTTACAACATACTTCCATTGAACATTCACAATACAGATTTTTGAATTTGGTTGCACTGAAACTTAAGTCTTACAATTTTTTGCGAGTAAAACCTAACTCTAGTTGTATGAATGCTCTAATAGTACCTCTTGTGATTGTTTAAGAATAACTTGGCATCACTGCCTAAATTAGTAAACATATGACAAGTAAAAATATTTTAAACAACAAATTTGTGATTGATAAATACATGTACATACAAAAATAAAATAAAATGAATGACACAAAAAAGTTCTTGGTGAGCATTTTAACTTATATTTGAATTGACATAAAAGTATACATTTTTTTAAGGCTTTATCCAATTATAACGGAGAAAAATAAAGAAATAAGGAGGATCCAAAGCGAGCGGCACATTGACCAAATATTTAAAATTTTTGATAGCTCTAGCTCTTCAGAAGGCAATACAAGATCGTCAATTAATTCGTTTATATAATTTTCAAACTTCTAACATCACTAGTTAATGCTAAATGAGCAGTATTTAATACTGTTTTAGTTTTCTTGCAATTGTCTATAACTTTTTGCATTTATTAAAATGATTATATTTTGTATTTATTCATTAATTGCATTTTTTAATAAAAAATTATTCGGAAAATCATCACAAATTTTATTAAAAAAATTATTTTAAATTTACATTTTTAAAATACTTAAATTTACTCAACACTCGCAATAGTTATAAATCATAGACAAACTTTTCTGTTATCTGACTGGAATTTACCATTTTCCTCCAAAAAATCATTCACAATAGATCGGTTTTAATATTTGGCGCCATTGTAGTGCGAGAGGCTTATTCGTTAAACGGTTTCAGGAAAGTGGACTTATTTTTGTCCACTTAATTTTGTTTTTGCTTTGCATATAAGTTTTTAAGCGACATGTGTTAAAAAGATGCACCTTTTCAAGATTTTAAGAGCATTGTTGTTGCTTCTCATATTTACGTTCGTACGTTGCAAGTATTTTTTGCTACTCTAGTCGTAATCTTTTCTTTCAGAGTAGGAAAAAAATATTCAGTAAAAAAAAAAACAGCAATGCTCTTAAAACTCTCAAAATTAGGTTTTACTTGCAAAAAAATTTAAGACGTAAGTTTTATTACGGCCAAATTTAAAAATCAGTCTATTATGAATGTTTACTGAACATATGTTTTAAAATTCAAGTTGCCGTAGTACATATTACACAGTAAAAAACTTGTGCTATTGTGAATAGTTTTGAGGAATAAAAGAAATCTTCATGCAAAATGAACCATCTGACTTGCGACATATTTACACATAATGTTAAAATACATCGAATATTTGAACAAGTAAATTATTCATAAAGTTGTACAAATGTAGTAAAGAGCAGCGCAAATAGGCTGTTTCACGTGATCATCTCAAAGTAAGAAATAGACGTTCCCCAAATGTGAACCACTAAAATGTATGCATCGGAAAGTAAATTTTAATATACTAAACGCATACTAGTCTAGTCTTAAAAAAAAAGACAAGTAAAACTAATTAAATCACAACGTTTTCGTTTATTGCGTATGCTTCTCTACTATTAAAAGAGCGTTGCCATATCAAAATGTTTCGTAGTAAAATTCAAAGTTATTTAAATGTTTTTATTTACTTTTTGCAAAACAAGTTTTGTTGCGATTATCCTAATTTGTTTATATGGCGGCCAAAGAGCGAGATGATTATATAAGCAAGTCTATTGAATGGGTACTAGATGTAAAATCAGAAATTCTACTAACATTAAAAATTAGTTTAATGTTATTGTCTTTAAGCATCTTATTCAGTAAAACTTTTTCCCATAAAGCTGTTCAGGTCTGTTCTCATATTAGGAAAATTTTGAAAATAAATTTTTAAAAGCTGTTTGCGAATTCGTAAATCGGAGTAGTTTTTATTTTATGTTATCATTAGAAAATATTTTTTTTTGTTTTTGGAGTTTCATAATTAATTAGACTGTTTTGTTAACAAATTACTTATTATAAAGGGTATTTACGCGTTGTTTATTTTTTGTTTGTGATAAGAAAGTTTTATTTTTCAAAAAACAAACTATATATATAAAATTGCAAAGGTTATTAAATTTTTAGAAGGGTTTTCGAATAACAAAGAAAGAAATAAAGGACAAACACAAAAATTTATTTTTAATTTTATTGAAATTTTTTCAATAAACAGCGTTGTATGGTCAGCCAAATTTCAATAAAATTAAAAATAAATTTTTGTGTTTGTCCTTTATTTCTTTCTTTGTTATTCGAAAACCCTTTAAATATAATAATGCTTCTTGTCATTCAAAGTTATTTTAACTTTTTATTAACTACTAATACTTTATTCAAATATTAACTTGTAAAAGTAAAGAACAATAGTTAAAATATAATATTTTCACTTCTAACGAATGGGTATGTAGATTAAATAGCATAGCTTCTTGTAAATCAAAAATTCGCTTTACATATAGTAAGTAAACAATATGCAGTAAAAATGTCTCTACAAAAAGGTGCTTTGAACGATAATAGGCAAATACCAAAAGTAAACTTTCAATTGCTGCTTGTGTTTCTAAATAGAGTAGTTTATAAGCTCTGTTCTTATTGAAAACACGGCAAGTGTTTTGGTAGTTTCATAATTAAATAAAATAAGTGACAACAAATACTGAACTTAGAGCATTGACAGTTGTGCAGCCTTGGTTTGTGATAAACACGTTATATCGTTCTAATGACAGGCACGAGTTCTAAGCCTGCACTTGGTCAAAAAATTTTATACGGACTATAAACTAATTAAATAATATTGGATTATCCCAAAGACATGATGAAGAGTACTTGCAATACTCAATAAACAGCGTTGTATGGTCAGCCAAATTTCAATAAAATTAAAAATAAATTTTTGTGTTTGTCCTTTATTTCTTTCTTTGTTATTCGAAAACCCTTTTAAAGAAAAAAATTTATCTTGATTGAACGTTATTATAAATAACATATTTTGTGCAATGGAACGAAATAAAATTTTAACTTCAGTTCTAAAGTTTAACCAATAATAGCTTATCTCATTCATTTTTCTTTTTGATAAAAGTATCACATATCCAATGAAATTCATCGTGTATGCTTAATTTTTAGACATCAGTCACCATACGGTTAATCCAGCCATGGCGATTTTCATATTCTTCTTGGCAATTATGTATAATTTAATCGATTTTTTGGTAGTAGGCATATCAAACCAAAAAACATGGCTCTCAACCAAATTTTTAAAACCAAAGTAACAAAACCATATTTCAGTTGTTGATTATGGTAGAGTACCTTCAACATGAGCAAAAATAGTTTCTTTCGTCTATGAATTATTTTTTTTTTGTTTGTCAGTTGTCAAAAGTTGTTCAGATATAAATAAGAGTAACCAAGTTATTCTACTTAAAATCCTAACAAACAGAAAAGATCAAATATTATTTGATGAAACAGCCAGAAATAGAAATACTATAAATGCAAACACTGCTATAGTAGTTATTTGCAGAGGTATATCTTTGCTTTTATATATTACATAGCTTGATTTTATTGGAATTAAGGAACTAAAGGCACCACTTATATATCCTCGTGCTAAGCAATTACTTGTTACGTGTCACGTACGTTCAGCCCCAAATGTGTGTCTCAACATCACTTCCACTCCTCATATCTGTTTGCTTAATATGCTACTACCGCAACGTAGATTATCATTAGAATCAGGACTATATAAATTAAAACCATTCGATGGATTATGCTTTCTGTGCTATATTTATCTTTTAAAATACCCCCCAAACAAATGTTATATATGTACCACCTAATAGGTGCGCTATGTTTCTCATAATTTGTTTGAAAAAGGTCTTCAGGTTCTTTTAAAATAAAAAAAAACGTTTTTGCTAAACATTTTAATTTTTTAGATTTAATTCGGTGGTGGTTCATACAAGTTTTTTTTTACTTAATTCTTTACTTAATTAAATATTAAGCTCCAATTTGCAATGAGTTTTTTGCTGATGCTATCCTGTGATCACTCACACACCGGTCTTCTAAACATTCATAATCTAATCGAAATTTTTGATAGTATGCTGGCCAGAGCCGTAACAGTCATAAACAACTTTCAAGTGTGTGAACCATCATAATATATGATTAACATAATAGGTCTGTTCCACGAGCTACTCGTAGGAGAAAACTCAAGTAAAACACAAGTAAAATTTACACGAAAGTTTACTATTGGAATGCACTTGTGTATACTTTGTTACTACGAGTAACTCGTGAAACAGATCTAATATATATTAATTATTTCAACAGCGATTTAAACAATACCAAGACTTCCCAGACCTACGTCAAGAATCCACAGACACTGCTGTCAGCTTTAGCATTTTTAAACCCAGCAAATGAAGAACGTTAAATGCTTCTTCTCGCAAGCTAATAAATGCTTTCTACATTTCTAATAGACCGATGTTGGAAAGGTTTATATTCTCTTCTCTTTATTGATGTGAAGGGTTTATACGCAACTCAATTACTTATGAGAAAATTTGATAGAAAAGTAACTAAATTACTTATTTTGCATATATAACCAATATTGTAAAAAATTTTTGGGTTAGCGCAAGACTTCTAAGTTAAAATTACATTTTTTTCTTGTTCGTTATTATTTGTTTTGACAGACAATACCAAGCATGGACTGTTAACCACAAAGCGAAAAATCAAGTTTATGTTTAGTTTGATAGCAGAATAAAACACAATAAATAAATTTATTTTCATTCCTCTGATATATGTATAAAAATAAGAGGTTTTTTATAACTTTCACTTTATAGATTACTTACACACAATAGAAAAATTATTGCAACTTGAGAATATATTTTAAAAATTTTATGCGTCAATGAGGAATTCATTTTAATGTAATTTTAAATATTTTCAAACAACATTTTTATTTATAATGACTCTTCTATGACTTTTTATCGAACAAAATGTAAGATATGTAAAGACTCATGTTGCATCTACTGCAACTAGAATATTTTATAAGTCAAATTTCCCATATTTTATAACTCAAATTGTTATACCATTTATACCATTATATATATTCGTATTATTTATATGTGATGAACGTTTTACCTCAATAGTTGTTTAGTCGACTTAACTTGATATTGTAGATATTACAATCTAACTTTACTGAACACATGATAATCACTTTATAAGATATGTGATATGTGAGTCTTTTCATTATATATATATACATATGTAGATTTTTATATCATGATACATAAATATATATAAACAAAATCTATACTTTACATACTTACATTCTATATATTTATATAACAGAACAAATATCTATATACAAAAATGACATATGCATGTATACATATATCTACACACATACGCGTTTATAACCATCCTACAAAAAATAGAACATTAGACACCTTAACCTGTAAAATAATATGAAGTCAGGAACTCATGAGCCTGGATGAAATTTGTGTAATCAAAATAGCAAACTAAAGTTAATTTTAAAATTTCAATGCAATAAGTGCCCCAACAATCGTGAAAAATATTGAAATATTCTCGATAACATTTGATTAAAATATATGCCACTACGTTTTGTTCAACTTTTTGGTACTTACGCAAAAGTTTTTTTTTATATAAAGTTGAAGACGAATACAACAACTTGGTTAAACACAGTTTTTCTAAAACTGGGGATGAAGAAACTTTAATATTTTTTGCAGTTTACAATAAAAATTCTAAAATATTTTAAGGAACACTTTACTTTTCCAAAATTGTACGTGTACGAACCGAGAGTTAACGAATCTTAACGAGGCACTTCTTACAGGATGAATATGAAAATATTTTCTTTTACCACAAATTTCGTAAGCATGCTGGACAGCTTTTCTCATACAAACGTTATTACTGCCCCGTATAAAAATGTGCCCGTTTCGAGAAAGGTTACAGGGGGCTACCTCTACTAATATATTCAGCGTACCAATTTTATTTGATGAGTACATATATTAGCCTTAAGAGAAAAAATTTATAGTAAATTGCAGGATATAGTAAATATCGAGTTGGATAAATGAGATAAAAATTAGGGAAATTAGGTATTACCATTGTGACAATTTTATAAGATGTTTAATAAATAAATAAATACATTTGAAAACTTATAACCAAAAATAATAAATAAGTGCAATATATAAATATATATATACGTATATTTACATAAGTGTACTGCAAAAAATCCCTAGGAATTTTGACTCAATTTACTCAAACTCGCACACGGCCTTATACACATATAGGTATGTTATATTATATGGAAATATACTAATATTTAATTTATATGGTTAAAACTCGTAGTATGATTTATTAGAAAAGTCTCTCATAACATATAGTATACAATTGTATGCGAATTTCGTCGTACGAATAAATCGTCTCTTTCGTGCGAACATTTGATTTAGCAAAATATGTTATTTGAAAATCATGCGTCTATGCAAAATTGAAAGTGTCAATAATTGTAATCGATTACGTAAACACCGAAATATTATTTTATTCACAATTTATTTTATTATATATATTCGTTTACAATCAATTTGTTATTCTTTTTATTTTATCGACGCGTAACGTGTTTCACATTTGTGTGCTTTTAGATCCGTTTTTCCTCTGAACTGTCATTCATATCAACTATCATGCTGTCTCCCAGGACTGCATTCGGCTCAGTGTTGCTTTTTCTGTAACATTCCGCCCTCCCGTGAATCTTCGCAAGATTCACTAATCTGACAAGCGGCTAGCTTGGTGACTGGACGGGTTGCATTAGGATAAGACAGCCCAGCGCTTCTCACGGCGACGACCAATAGTAACATGTAATGGTCCAAGCAGGTCAACACCTGTGTATGAGAATTGTCGTACATTCGGCGTTATACGGTTGACTGGGATCAGACCCATTAACGGTGGCATTGGCTTGGTGGTTTCAAGGCAGCATTCCATACAATTGCGTTGGACTGATTTCAGAAGTGGCTTGGCACCAATTACCCTTAACTTTTGGCGTACGGCGTTGATAATTGTAGCTTGATTTTGATGTTTGTAAGCAACCTGATAGTGTTTCATTATTAGTTCGAAGACGACATAGCGCTTCGGCAATATAATAGGGCTTCCTCCAGGCGACCACTGGCACGAAAAATTTCTTCGTTGTCTACGTATGGCGTTAATTTGTATAGCTTGCATTTTTTGGAAAGAGATTGTTGAAGCTTAAATAGACTCTTCTCCTCCGAAAAACAGTCCCCCAGTACCAGTTGCATTATAAATTTTTCGGCTTCATTGATTTCACTTGGTAGTAATGGTGGCAACGACTGCAAATGATCACACTCTTCTGTAAATAGTGGATCTCGTTTTCTACGGAATTTTTGAACAATTCTTAGAAAGCAAGCAACTGAATGTTTAAATCTAAAAAGGAACTGAAACGATTAAATTCTATCAAGGTTTCACTGGCCTGATATTGTAGTAGTATCCGTGTCGTAATCTCTTCTTCTGTCCGTATGAAACGAAAATTTAGCAATTGGCCTGCTATTTTGTTCTTGACGTAATAAGGTTGGCCCTTTTAACCAAATATTGTCATTGTCTATTTTAGCCACCTCTTTGGCTCTTGTTGCAGCGTCAAAAGGGTTCATCTTACTCGGCACCCATCTCTATTGGTCTTCTTTCATTAAGGTCAATATTTCAGCTATATGATGCCCAACAAAGGGTTTGAATAGGTGATTTCTTGAACTTACCCAACAAAGAACTGTTTTAGAATCAGTCCAAAATACTATACGGCGAATGTTTATTTCATGTCTCTTCACCACCAGCGTTGATAATCGAGTAGCCACGACTGCAGCTTGCAGTTGCAACCTTGGCAAGGATAGGATATTCTTAGGCGCTATGCGAGTCTTACCACAGACAAAAAGTACATCGACTGCATATTGGTGTTAAATTCGCAAATACATGACTGCAGCAAATGCAACTTGACTGGCATCCATACATATATCAGGTTGGACCTCTTTGGTAATGTTGAGATGCAGCGAGTAGCATCTTGGTACAAAAATATTGCCTATTTTGGCAAATTCGTCCTACCACAGAAACCATTTTTGAGATAACGTAGGTGGTAACCTGGTTTTCCAGGTTTCTTGCAATAATACTTTGGCAACAAGTAAAAAATTCGCTTAGATGCCGTATGGATCAAATATAGCCATCACAATTCCAAAAAATTCTCGGTTTGTTGGACCCTTTTACCCTCGATAGATCCTTTAGCTATGCGATGAAATTTTGTTAAGAATTGAAATAAATCAATTGTCACGTTCCAACACATACCCAAGATTTTCTCGGTTTGGCTCTGCCGATTCAAACAGATGGCCTCTGCACTTTCACCTACATTCATGACGTTCTGTACATTTAACGCCGGCGTTTGCGTTAATTTGTACCACTTGCTGACAAATTTGTAGAGCGTGTTCTTCTGTATCGAAACTGGCAACGTAATCGTCTACGTAAAAGTTTTCATGGATGGCTGATTCAGCTTCTGGATATTGACTGTAATAACTTTCGGCAATATGATTCTTAACAAATTGAGGGCAATAGGGCGAACATACTGCTCCGAAGATCATAGACATCATGACATATTGTTTGATCGGTACCATTTCGCACCCCTTCTCCATAAGAATCTTTAGGCATTCTGGTCGGCTGGTCGTATTTTAACCTGAGAAAATATCTCTTTTATGTCTGCAGCAACAGCAATACGACCCTGACGTAGTTTAAAAAGTATTTCTATTAATGGTGTTGTTGACCAATTTTAATAGCAAAACGAAGTTGTTTGTGTGTATGTGATGCTTTAAAATCTTAAAACAAATTTATTCATGTCTAGTACTTAAAATTAATTATTTTTCACTTACTTTTGGTCGTGACAACCGCCTTGCCTCTTCCGGAACAGTTCATGTGTGCACTGGGTTGCATTTTCTAATTATAGCTGCACGGTTGCAACGACCAAAGCAAGTTTACAAACATTTTACAAACATTAACCTTTGGGTATGGAGTGTAGTTCTAACATTCTCCCCCCAGTATCTCTTTAATAAGAATACGACTTACTCTAAACTGCCGCTCCACGAACTTCTAATACGGCTAATTTTGCTGCAGGTCTATGATATTGCCCTCGAGTAGTCTGCACTATGGCGCTCCTGGTCTGCCCGTCCCGTGCTTTAATGGCACTAATTACAATTCGTTTCGGCCATGTGTAGCGAGGAGAATTTGGGTCAACAATAATGACGACATCACCTGCTTCGATAGGTTTTATCTTACCAAACCATTTCGTCCATCTTGTCATCGTTGGAAGCACCTCTTGTATCCATTTTTTCCAGAACCGATCGGTAAGGTATTGCGAATGCCTCCAGGAGGATTTCACGTGCTCGTCGTTACTATCGAACTTCCCCGGCGGCTTGTTGCCGAAAGATGACCCCAACAAGAAATGATTCGGAGTTAACGCTTCTTCGCTTGCTGTTTCAATCGACAAATAAGTGAGCGGTCTGCTATTTACGATTGATTCTACCTCGCAGAACAGGTTATGCATCTTTTCATCATTAATTTTTGCTTGCGGGCTTATTATTGCTCCTAACACTGTTTTTATGGATCGCACCATCCGCTCCCACGCTCCACCCATGTGCGGCGCAGCTGGTGGAAGAAAAACCCATTGTGTTTCCGGACTTGTAAATTCAGCTTGTAATTCATTGAAGTCTACGTTCTTTATTGATTCTCGTAACTCCTTTTCAGCTGCTGTTAAGTTGGTTCCATTGTCACTATAGATGACATTCGGCACTCCTCTTCGGGCTATGAAATTTCGTATCACTATACAACACGAGCTGGCTGACAGGCTATAAGCTATCTCCAAATGCACTGCTCGACACGTATGGCATATAAAAACGACGCCATAGCGCTTCTCTGAGCGTCTTCTTACTGTTACAGTATACGGGCCAAAATAATCTATTCCAACATGTGAGAATGGTCGGGAGTATGCTGATAGTCGTGTTTCTGGTAACACACTCATTTCCTGCGGCTTTGGACTCGCATCACGAACCTTGCAATGTTGGCAACTATTTCTTACCTGCTTTAACAGTCTACGCAGTCCCAGAATGTGGTATTTCTGAAAGATTTCGTTAACCACCGTTTCATGATTTAGATGTTTCCATTTTCGATGATACCAGTCTACGATCAATTTAGTTATGTAGTTTTTCCTTGATAGTATAATTGGGAATTTGGTTGAATCAGCGATGCATGCGGCTTTATCTAATCTACCTTTCATTCTTAAAACATTCTGTGCATCTATGAATGGTGAAAGTTTTCGCAAAGAGCTAATTTTAGAAAGAGTAATATTAGCGGCTCTACTTAATGCGGTCATTTCTTTCTTGTAATCCTGTAACTGGGCAGTCTGGTACAAGAAATTTTCACTCCATTTCAGTTCCTCGACTGACAAGCATTGGTTTACAGATTTCTTCTTTTTCATTTCATCAGTTGATAGTAAAAACATAAATCTTTTTACATAGGCCATGCATCGAACTAAACGTTCCCACTTTGAAAATCGGTAGACATCTATGAGAGGTTCCTCCTCTGCTACATGAGCCACCAACAATCGTTGCTTTCTGATTTCAGAATCTTCGTTATATTTCTGTACGCCAACATTATTTGGCCAACAAGTTTCTGCTTCATACAGGAACTTCGGTCCCTTATACCAAGGGTTTTTCCAAGTAAAGTCTGGATTACTAGTTTGTTTTGTAGCCAAGTCCGCAACATTTAATTTAGTAGGAATGTACCGCCATTGTTCCACCTCGGACAACTCCTGGATTTCTGCTATGCGGAACATTACAAATTGTTTGTAATCTCGTGGGTCAGATTTTATTCACGATAGAACAGCCTTTGAATCGCTCCAATACGTTATACTGGTCACTTTCAAGTCTATTGACCTTTTGATGTTGTTTCCTAGGCGTGCTCCCAATCCCGCCGCGAATAGTTCCAGTCTTGGAATTGATATTGGTCGTAATGGTGCAACTTTTGCTTTAGAACATATCAAGGAAACATCTATGTTGTTGCGACTTTTCGCTCTTAGGTACACCACCGCTGCATATGCAACCTCACTTGCGTCCACAAAGACATGCAATTCAATGGAGTCTGAATCCTTATTAACCGTAGCGAAGAAACATCTCGGTATCTTCACATTTTTCACACCGCGAAGCAGCGACAGCCATTTGTTCCACTCATCGACTAGCTCATTAGGAATAGCGTCATCCCAGCTAACTCCACTTCGCCAAACTATTTGAAACAAAATTTTTACGTCAATAATGTAAAAGGTAAGCATCCCTAAAGGGTCGAATATTGACATCATCAATCGTAGCAACTCTCTCTTCGTAGGTAATCTATATCCACTTAGAACATCCTCAGTCGCTTTGGTAAACTTCAGATCAAATGTGAGCATATCAGTGTCGGTTTGCCAATGGATTCCCAATACCTTCTCTACCTCAAATGTATGGTCTATACGCCTTCCGGCCGAGCAAAATTGAAACTCCTGGCCTTGGTTACCTATAGCTTTCAGCACCGCGTTAGAATTTGAAACCCAATTGCGAATATGGAAATTTGCTTTTTTATGAATATTTCTAACCTCATTGACTAGATTAATCGCTTCCTCCACTGTGTCGACGCTATCCAGCATGTCATCTACATAATGCCTTTGTAAAATACATTTCACTGCTCGCGGAAACTCGATTTCGTATTCGCGTGCATTGTTATTTTTTACCAGTTGTGCCTACGATGGTGAACATGTTGCCCCAAAACTCATAACTTGTAGCAAATAAACGTCTGGGGGTCTGCTATCGTCACAATTTCTCCACAGGAAGCGTTGTGAATGTTGATCTTCTTCTTTCACGAGTACTCGATGAAACACTTCTTTTATTTCGCCACTTATACCAATTTTTCCGATTCTGAAATTAACAAGAACATCTACCAACGAAGTGAGCAGATCTGGACCTTTCTCCAAACACGCGTTTAACGAGACTCCGTCATATTGTGCAGCTGCATCCCACACTAGTCTTCGCTTTTGTGGTTTATTCGGATTACTGACTGTAAACATAGGTAAGTACCACTTACGTGGATAATACTCCTCGGCTTCGTTAGATTTCAGCTGGCGTATATAACCTTTCGACTTCATGTCGTCGATGTGATCACACACCCAGCTTTGCAACGGTACATTGGATTGCATCTTGCGCTCACAGCACTGAAGTCTACGCAGCGCCATTAGGTAATTATCTGGCATAGTAATATTATTTGATTTCCAAAGCAATCTTGCTACAAGGTATTCACCATCTCGACTTATTTTTGATTGCATACTTTTTTGTTGTTCCAACTCCATATTTTTTAGTTTTTCTCGACTTTCAATAACATTTTCATTGCTGACAAAATCTTTCACTAAACGCTGCAAACTTAGATCATCATCGCATTCACAGATGTGTAAATTAACGTTTCCCTAATAGTATTAGGTTCGTGCTTAATTATTCCACATATTCTACTGGTAGTCCCTTTAAATGTTTATACTTATCGGTAAGTTCTGTCATATTTAAAGATTGCTCGGGTAGCTCCAGCTTAGCTACTGAACGCACATTGCACAACGAATACCTTTTACCTTCTCGTATTTTGGAGACTTGCAGGTTGACCAGCTCAGAATCAGGTTCCTTGCGTACCGTACCATCTGTCCATCGTAAACAAAGATATTTCGTTTCACCTTTAATCCGCAGTTGTCTTAATACGTCTTTTTCTATTAACGTTGGACCAGATCCGTCATCCAGAAAGGCATAAATGTTGCAGGTAACACCATTTCCATATATTGTTACTGGAACAATTCTGTACAGCGCTTGTGAAGTTAGTTGATGATGAACCGCTAACGTTTCATTTGCCCCACTTGCAGTTGAACTTATTTGGTTATGTAGCAATGGGTGATGTTTCATGTTGCAATTGTGTATACCGCACTCTCGGGTCTTCTTGCACGTTCGAAAATCATGCTGCAGTAGACATTTTCCACATAGTCTCATTTCACGCACTACGTCCCACCTCGCGTCTGTTTTTAGTGTTCTAAACTTTGCACACTTTTTCAACGCATGTGCCTCCTTGCAATAAAAGCATGCTAGAATTTTGTGCTTATCGCCTACTGCACCCTGAGGTTCTTCTTCATGAAAATTAATTCGTTGCGCTTTGCGCCTTTCATTATCTGCACTGGCTCCAGCACCAAAAACTGGCGATACATTACTTGCTGCTTCTGCTAGTTCATATATCCAGTTGCCGAATGTTTTAAGTGTTACATTGATATTACGCGATGCAACAGCCCACTGCAATCGCATTTGCGGTGGTAGTTTTTCTACAAGCTCTTAGATAAGCAAGCGGGGCAGATCGGAGGAGCAATCTCCCGGTTTGACTACCGCCAAAAAACCAAAGGTGGCTCATGTGGGGCTTACCAAGCCATCGTACAGCCTAGCTGTTAAAGGCGTACGTTTAGGCTTCACGTCAGCAGATCCCGCTGGCAATTCGCTCTCAACAGAGCAAATAACGCGTCTCCAGGAGGCGATTATTGATGTTGCTATAGAGCAACATTGTGACGATATGCAGCCGGTGTTCGAAGGGTGTTAGAGACATAGGGACCAAATGCGGGCTCGCAATTAACGTGGTTGAGGAAAAGCATTTCACACGAACTCATGTAGTTCGTGGCTATTTTCCCCAAAGTTTGACTTTGTCAAACGAAAAACTTTTGGCTACCATTGGTACCCAAAACAAATTCTCCACCAAACGGTGGAAGGTGATTCGCAGACTGACGCAGGATCAGATGCTGCACCTTGTTTTCGTCATTGATGACGAATCCATGAGGTTGTTGTCCGAACTAAAAGGTAGGATTGCATACCGGTTCGGACACTTGAGACTGATGCTGAAGGGTACCACTCCCGCTCTTTCTCCACCCATGGATAAAGCTCCAAAGGTGGTTCAGGATGACAAAACCATCCAGTCATCCTCGGCCCTGGCAACATCCCATACGGACAGTTGCCCAACAGTGACTATTCCTGAGGAAGAGGAACTAGACACACGCCCATCCACTAGTAAGGCTGTTAGCACTGCTAGTGGGCGTGCCGTTCAGATTTCCACCTTAGGAAGTAAGTCCACAAAGCTCTCCACGGGCCCAAATACAGTAGCAGGTAAACCAAGGACCGCTACTTTTAAACCACCCTTAGTCGGTAAAATTTTACCGGAGCAATCAAAGGGTGCCAAGAACAAGGATTCTCGACGAGACAAACGCGATAGTCTCGTTCGAAAGTCTCTTAACGAGACCTAATGAGCACTTTTAAAGTGCTCCAGGCAAATCTGCACCATGTTAAAGGAGCATCAGCCACCCTGTGCAGAATTGCCCAAACCAACAACATTGCTCTAGGACTTATCCAAGAGCCGTGGGTGTTCGGTGGCCACATTCGGGGTCTAAACTCGAAATCAGGTAAGCTGGTTTATGACCGATCGATAGCAGTGCCACGTGCAGCTATCTTAATCGGTGGAGACGTAAAACATCTTCCGCTAACAAATTTTATTTCTAGAGACCTAGTGGCAGTCCTAGTTGAAGTACCTACAATAGGAGGGGTGACAGATATTGTCATGACCTCTGCCTACTTCCCAGGTGAAGAAGATGCGGTTCCACCATTGGAAGTCCAGCAGCTGATTAGCTTCTGCAGATCTACAGGGCGGCAGCTAATTCTAGGCTGCGATGCAAATGCTCACCATATGGTGTGGGGGAGCAGCAACATCAACAAAAGAGGTGAGTACCTATTAGAATATATTATGTCAGCAGGACTAATTATAGCTAACAAAGGTAACAAACCAACATTTATTAATGCAATTAGAGAAGAGGTACTAGATCTGACTCTATGCACCAGAGGTATTGAGGAATCTATATGGAATTGGCAGGTGTCGGACGAAGTGTCCCTCTCTGACCATCAACATATTAGGTTTGAAATTCCCGGTATATCCGCACAGCAAGAAAAAGTGTACCGGCCGAAGAAAACGGATTGGCATAGGTATAGGGACTTAGTGGGTTCCGCAAACTTTTCCCTGGCTAGGCATTTACGAACTATAGAAGAGATAGAGTTAGCCGCTAACCACTTACGTGAGGTATTACTAACCTCCTTTCATAACAACACGCTTTCAGGCAATGCCACAATTTTAGGCAAAGTTCCTTGCTGGAACTCGCAACTAGCTAATAAGCGCTCACTAGTAAGGAGCTTATTCAATAGAGCAGTGGGTTCCGCAAACTTTTCCCTGGCTAGGCATTTACGAACTATAGAAGAGATAGAGTTAGCCGCTAACCACTTACGTGAGGTATTACTAACCTCCTTTCATAACAACACGCTTTCAGGCAATGCCACAATTTTAGGCAAGGTTCCTTGGTGGAACTCGCAACTAGCTAATAAGCGCTCACTAGTAAGGAGCTTATTAAATAGAGCAAAACGCTCTGGCAGGTGGGATGAAAATAGAAGTGCACTCACTGACTACAATAAATCAATCCGACAGTCCAAACGGACTAGCTGGCGCAGTCACTGTGATAGGATCGAAAAGTTGCCCGAGGCAACTAGACTACACAAGGCTTTAAATAAGGTCAAGACTAACGAAGTAGGCCTGTTAAAAAAACCCGATGGCTCCGTCACTACTGGTCGTGAAGACACCCTTGAGTTTCTTTTGCAAACACACTTCCCTGGCTCCGTAATCGGAGTACCAACATCACAATCAAACAGAGAAGTTACTGCTCCTATACGTCAGGAAAACGCACTTTCTGGTGTTATCTTCGACAAGGACAAGGTGAAATGGGCGATAAGCTCATTCCTACCATTCAAGGCGCCTGGAGGCGATGGTATCTTTCCCGCTTTGCTGCAGAATTGTATTGATATCATTCTAGACCCATTAATCAAACTCTTTAGGGCATGTTTTATTATGGGTTATATCCCTCACTCCTGGAGAGGAGTGAATGTGATCTTTATTCCCAAAATGGGTAGTAAACCTATGGATCAGCCAAAGTCCTACAGACCCATTAGTCTTACTTCTTTCCTACTAAAAACTGTTGAAAGGCTAATTGATCTGCACATACGGAATAAAATGGAACAAACGGTTCCTCTCCACTCCACACAATTCGCCTACTCAAAAGGCAAATCGACGGAGGTCGCGCTGTATCACTTGGTCAGCAAAATTCAAAACACCTTTCAATCTAAAGACATTGCTTTATGTGCATTCCTAGATGTAGAAGGTGCTTTTGATAACACATCATATGAGTCCATATCCGGTGCATTGGTCCGCAAAGATATAGACTCCTGCACAATAACCTGGATAGATAGGATGTTACGTGACAGGAACATATCTACCAAGTTAGGTAGTACTACCGTCAGCATTAGTGCCGTACGAGGCTGTCCTCAGGGTGGGGTTCTCTCACCGTTGCTATGGACGTTGGTAGTAAACGATCTTCTAGTCAAACTGGAGCAATCTGGCTACCATGCCATAGGTTATGCAGATGACTTGGCAATCATTGTTTCCGGTAAATACGATGCCACAGTTACTGACGTAATGCATGCGGCCTTACACAAAGTTTCGAACTGGTGTATAGAAGAAGGTCTAAATATAAACCCAAAAAAAGCAGTAATTGTACCATTTACCAGAAGGTACAAACTGAATATCGGGTCCCTATCAATAAAAGATACGGCTATCGAATGCTCAGACGAAGTCAAATATCTAGGAGTCACACAAGATAAACGTCTTAATTGGAACACTCACCTGGACAACGTAATTGGTAAAGCCACAAGGGTCATGTGGACATGTAGGAACACATATGGTAGAACCTGGGGCCTTAGTCCCAGAATTCTCTCATGGATCTACCGTACAATGGTCAGACCCATTGTATCCTATACAGCTCTTGTTTGGTGGAACAAGGCACAACAAAAGGCTGCAATACTCAAATGCAATAAACTGCAAAGACTCGCATGTATAGCTATGACGGGAACTATTAGAACATGTCCCACGTCAGCACTGGAGTCCATAGTGGGTTTTACCCCTCTGCACATCTTCATTAAAAAGACAGCGGCCTTGAGTGGAGCTAGGCTACACCCTGATATCAATATGCACGGAAGTCTTGACAGTCAAAACTCTATCTGCAGACTAGTTCCTGGCATAGAGATCTGCGATAGGACAAATCGCATGAACATGGAACTTCGCTTCGGTAGAAAGTTCGAAGTCCTCATTCCCGATTGATTGGACTGGGGAAATGGCACTCCTGGAGCAGAACCAGAAGTGATTTCATGGTTCACCGATGGTTCAAAAACCAAAGAAGGAGTTGGTGCTGGAATATTTGGTCCTAACACCAGAATCTCGCTAGCGCTGGGTATATGGCCCACTGTCTTCCAAGCGGAGGTTCACGCCATCGAGGTCTGCGCCCGTATCAACTTAAACATCGGGTTGAAAGGCGCCCGCATCTGTATTTACTCAGATAGTCAAGCAGCAGTCAAAGCTCTATCCTCTTGGAGGTTTTTCTCAAAGCTTTTACTAGACTGCTTCGATGTGCTGCAGCAGCTAGCAAACAAAAACAAAGTGACGCTTTGCTGGGTGCCTGGTCACACAGGAGTAAAGGGTAATGAATCTGCCGACAGTCTTGCAAGGGCAGGTTCTGCCACTCAAACCTGTGGACCGGAACCCTATTGTGGATTAAGTTGGTCTACAACTAGATATCTAATTGATAAATGAATCTTAGCCGAAAGAGATCGCTACTGGTGCGACATTCGAGGTAACCGTCAGGCTAAAGAGCTGGTTCATCCATATAGTTATGGCAAGGCATCCCTCCTAAGCAGATCAGACTTGAGATTGCTGGCAGGATATTTAACGGGTCACCATGGACTGCGTTATCACCTTAATAAGATGGGTCTATCCCAGGAGACGGATTGTCGACTCTGCTTAGAAGCAGACGAGACTACCAGTCACATTCTCTGTGACTGCCCAGCCTTGATCTGGGCTAGGAGGAGGTCACTGGGAGGAGGGCTGCTCTCTCCTTCTGACATTAGGAGGTCCTCAACGGACGACATTCTGGCTTTCATCCGAAAAGCGGAATATCTTCTGTTCGGTTAGGGTCAGTTGCAGCACAAAAGATCAATCTGGTCGCAGTGCTCTGCTCCATTGGGAGCTTGTACCCTGTTTATTTCTATTCTATTCTAGATAAGCAACGGGTTCACTAAGTGTGAATGTAACTCTAAAGCCTCCATAGTTGCGATCAAATTTTTTACCTCTAAGGCGAACGTAACAATTGTGTCCAGTTTATTCATATTAATGTTCACTGCTCGAATTTTGGTAATTAAGTTATTGAATATGTGTTCTGGTCTTCCAAATACCATTTGAAGAGTTGAAATTATTTCCGGCACTAATGCCGGTATCATGAGCCTACTGCTGACATATACAAGTGCCTTACCCTTAAGGGCACGTTGCAATCGTAAAAGATTCTCGTCTTCACTGAAACCGCATAAACGTGTTGAATTGCTGAAACTGCTGTAGAAAAGTGGCCACTCTTCCGGCTTTCCGGTAAATATTGGCAAATCTCGTGGAACGACATGACGCACATTAATTTGTTCTATCTTCAGCGCCGGTATAACTTTCGATACTGCTTGGGTTTCCGCCCTATCAGCTGAACCACCCAACCGAACACCACAACCTACGTTTGGTTTGCTGTCATCGTTCTTCAAACCAACCTGCTTCTTCACCCATTCTAACGTCTTATGTGTCCTTACCTCACTCATGCCTTCACCCTTAACATCATCCTCGCCTACATACTTCAGCATTATTGCACGTTTCTTTTCTATATATTTTATTTCGGCTTTCCTTTGCTCTTCTAAATACTGCAGTTCGATTCTCATGCTGTTTCTTGACATGATTGAACCGCCCTTACTTACCAAGTCCTCCTCACTTGGTGCCTTATTTGGAACCCCTTCTGAAACCTGCATTACCGTATTGCATTTATCGCAACTCCAAGGCAAGTCTGCAATGCTGTCATCCACGCCCACGCATGCAAAATGACTCCATTGGTCACATGCGTCGCATTGCACCATCTTTCCTCTTTCGACCTTTTTGCACACGATACATTGTACAGTCGACTTCTGGCTGCCGGATAACATATTTTTTTTTTATATGTGTTCCCGATTAAAAGGATTTTTCCGGATTTCTTTCCAGGCAAATCGCCACACTATTTTTTTTCTCGATTGCCGCAAGATTCTAACAGATTGCCACAAAAATTTTAAAGTTTGTTGTTGACCAATTTTAATAGCAAAACGTAGTTATTTGTGTGTATTTGATGCTTTAAAATCTTAAAACAAATATATTCATTTCCAGTACTTAAAATTAATTATTTTTCACTTACTTTTGGTCGTGACAACCGCCTTGCTCTTCCGGAACTCAAAAACAAAAGCCAAGCATAAATGACAATCAGCTGACACATGAACTGACAGTTCATGTGTGCACTAGGTTGCATTTTCTAATTATAGCTGCACGGTTGCAACGACCAAAGCAAGTTTACAAACATTTTACAAACATTAACCTTTGGGTATGGAGTGGAGTTCTAACAAATGGTTTAGCCTTTTCTGCTATCTACTGATTTGAGAGATTGTTAATCAACAGTGGCGGCGGCATCGAAAACAATTCTCAATTTGTCGGGCTTATGCGGGTTCTACACAGAAAAATGCAGCAGATATCACAACGGCTTTTTGATATCTTCAATTTGTATTCTCAATTCTCAATTTGTCGGGCTTATGCGGGTTCTACACAGAAAAATACAGCAGATACCACAACGGCTTTTTGATATCTTCAATTTGTATTTGTTAATTTCGGTCTTACCTTCTGCTCAATAAGTATCCGGATTATGTTGTTTGTTAACTACTCCTTAAGTAATAGGCCGTTTTCCAAAAATTTTTTTTGTTATGTTGATACACCCTTTCTTGACATATGGTACAAATTTGAGCGCCATCTGTCAATTAGTTTGTTTACAGCAGCTGTTAATGTGAGACTACCTCAAGTGCATTTAGCGATTTTTACTATGGAAAATTCTTTTATACGCGATTTTTTGACCAGACACGGCACCATATTCGCCAGATCTGGATCCATGCGACTTTTTCCTGTTCCCGAAACTCAAATTGCCCCTTCGTGGTAAGCGTTTTGAATCGATTGAATCGGTAAAAGAAAATTTGCTGAAGGAACTAAAAGACATACCTTCACGGGCCTTCGAAAAGTGTATGGAAGAATTGGTTAAGCGTTGTGTATATCGCTTCAGAAGGAGCATATTTTGAAGGAGATGAAATAAATTTGGAATAAAATTTAAATTTGTGTGTTTTATTTACAAAATCTGAGTACTTTTTGAGCAGAAGGTATATCGTTCTGCGAGTTTGACACTACTTCTCATTTTAGCTTCAATTCCCTGCAAACGTTTGACAACCATGGCTTAGCTATCAGGCAATATTGGTGAATTTTTTCTCCATAAAAGGCCAACCTCATAACGATCACTGATACGACGTGTTGTATCAGACAAGATTTTACGTGCTCTCAAATCATCGGCTGACTTCAGAGGCGGTGTTGGATTTTCAATTCCAAAATTCTCACAATTAAAATATTCGGCAACTGTACGATCAAGATTGTTCTGTTCGGGCAAATAACGACGAATGGACGGTGATACTTGAACCGGTTGGATCATACGCCACCCATCCAAGTTTAGTTCGAAAAGCCACTGAATCAGATGCACCGGAGGTCACTGATGCAGAAGATGCATTTATGTTGGCACAATTTAGGACCAGCAGCATTAAACGGGAAACATCGTCATGTCTTCAATCGGCAAACAATTAAGGTGCTCACAATCTGATTTTTTAAACGATTGTGTTGGCAGATTTAGATTGGTAATTACGTAATAGTTTTTAACCTCATATTTTTCGCCTGCTACACCTTTTATGTTGAAATTTACCACTGTTGAGTTTTGAGTCACCTTCTCTTCATCATACCACTGCATCGTTAAGTGTTGTTTCTTGGCTTTAAGGCATAACTGACTCGTAATTTTGGCATCTAGTATAGTGATTGACGACCCTTCATCCACAAGCGCGAAAATCTTTAGTTGTCTCTTTGGACCCATAATTTTTATCGGAACCAATTTAAAGAGAAACTCGAAAAATTGCTTGGCACAAGTCAAAACCTATTGAACTGATTTAGACGTGGGCGGTACTTGTTGGGACTCGTGTAGTAATTTATTATGGTTTTTACGGCAACCGTTTATACCGTAAAATCTTTTCATTCGACACAGTATGATATTGTGTCCTTTCCTCAAACATGAAAAACACAAACAAAGCTGCTTCATCTTTATCTAACGCTTCACATGTAACGATCAGATGTGGGCATGCACACTCAAAACACTTAACTCCCAGGTGATTTTCTTGTTCCATCTCATGGTTTTGTGCATACATAACTCGGCACGTATAATTTTGATTAGCTGGCATTGTAATTTTAGCCTTTTCGGTTTTTGGTTGAGACAATGGCTGTGGCAAAAAAGCAAATTATTTTCGCGAACTCACTCAACCAAACACTAAATTGTTTTATTGTGGGATATTCCTTCAGAGTTACAGCGTGACGCGTTCACTCGAATTGTTTACTAGGCGGCAACTTATACACTGGCGTTTTAATAATGTTGGGTTGATCAAGTGTTGCTCACACTTGTCTGATGACAAAAAGGTTACAACATTTCGCACAAGAGAGGATAAGGCAATTAAACTACCAACGTTCCTCTCCGTCACTCTGTCTTTTTCCCGGCGTCATACATAAACGAATGTTATTTTAACGGATACAAAAATGTGAAAACATTTAATCGATTATGTAAGCACCGAAATATTATTTTATTCACAATTTATTTTATTATATATATTTGTTTACAATCAATTTGATATTCTGTTTATTTTATCGACGCGTAACGTGTTTCACATTTTTTGCGCTTTTTAGATTCGTTTTTCCTCTGAACTGTCATTTATATTAATTGTCATGCTGCCTCGCAAGGCTGCATTCAGCTCAGTGTTGCTTTTTCTGTTACAATAGTGAAATTGAGAGGTGTGTGTTGTTTTCGCGTAATTTTTAATTTATGAATGGAAATAAATTTGAAAGCATATACTTTTTTTAAGAAATAGATTGCGGTTTGCTCATTTCATTGTTTGCAGAATAGACAAACTCTCCATTTTTATAGTTTGGAGAAAAAAATCCATATTCATCTTTTGTTATTTGAAATTAATAAATAATTTGATAACGAATTTTCCGCTAAATATATTTCATCTTCACTATCCATTTTGTTTTCAAAACGAACATAACAGAACTGTCAATTCGCAAACAATGTAACCGTAACATGAGATGTGTTCGCATAAGGAACCATATGTACACACACGCAAGACAAAATTCGCATGCAATATAACCACAGCCTTATATAAAAAAGAACATACGAAACAATCACGCTGCTGGGTTATTTAACCCGCTCACATTTCTTATAACCGTTTTTCTGTTCATATATAAACTCGTCTATTATGAATGCTTTTTGAATAAAAAACTTTCAGTCAGTTAATAAAAAAACTTAACTTTATTTTTGTGTTTTCTTTTTTAGAGTTTGTGCAGTTAGTTTACTTTTAAAAGTTATATATTCGATCTAAAGCGGGTATTACACATCATACTTGGTACTATATCTTAGTGCGAAGTTGCTTGCTATTAAACGTCATGCATAATCCTCAGCGAAGAATAATACAAATATACTACAACATAAAATCATGTGCGCAATAAAACGATTTTTTCGCTTTAATGATTTTTAACAGAATGAAATTTGCATGGAAGCCGACAAAAATCCGATCGTATACGAAAAATCAAATTAGTTTGATTTTCATCTCACGGTTTGTCATACTTGCTCCGTTGACGAAAGGAAATGTTTAGGGGGTTAAAGTCCCTCACTGACTTTAGGCTTTTAATGCTTTAACTCCTCCTTAAAAAAAAGAACTAAGAACGAGTTACAGAAATAGATATGAATCACGAAACTGCTGAGAGATTTATAAACGAATTAACTGTTCTCCCAATCGACAATTAATATGTAAAAAGCATGAAGTTTTCAATCGGAGCACAATGTAAAGAAATAGTTGTTTTTTTTTTGGTAAATTGACTATAAAAAAATAGTACCGCTGGAAAAAGATGCCATGGATTTTCTTAAGAGTATGAATGATTCCAGTTTTGTGTTGTTTACACAATTTAGCTATTTGTTAGGTCGGACTTCTCATTTCTAAAAATTGCAGCTTCACTTTCGCTATCAAAATAATATGTTCGTCAAAAAACCAATGTTCCAGAATTGAAATAATTGGAGAAATAATAATATTCCATAATAATTTTAAGCAAAATTAGAAAGAAGGTGAGAAGGTTCGAGAACATCTAAATGATTTCTTCAAAGCCGTTTTGAAATTAAAAGAAATTGACGTCACCATCGGGGATGAGCTTTTTGTTACTTTCAGGTGTGCATTAGAAACACATTAGATAAAAAATGGATATTTTGCAAGTGAATGTAAAAATAAAACAAAAACTAAAAATAATATGCGTAAAAGAAGCATTTATTAGCTCAATAAAAGAAAACTATTGGTGACTTGATAGTGGTTGTACAGCCCACTTAAGTGTAAGCTGTGAATGTTTTACAGATTTTTAAAAATCCAAAAAAATGATTAACTTAGCAAACGATTGTAAAGATGGAAATTTACACAAAATTTCCACCTACATACACATGCACTAGAGTCAATAACATCACAACACAGTTTTATCTATTTTAACACAACACAATTATTATCATCCCAAACACCTAATAAAACAAGTATTAAAGATACCTGCAATAAAGTTCATTTAATAAATATATATTATATTTATTATAATTATAATTGCAGCATGCACCGTCAACTTAACCAAGTGATCTGCAATTATATTGAATTAAAAATTAAAAAATTATTATTATTATAATTATATTATTTCGATTGGTCGAATTACGTCTACCGTAAATAATATAATTTCGCAGTAAACATATGCAAGGGATAATTCTAAACCAAGACTTATAATCACAAACTCGAATTATATTATTTCGATTGGTGGGATTACGTCTACCGTAAATAATATAATCTCACAGAATATATAAGGATATTTCTACATCAGGAAATATCTTTACTAATCATACATGAAGAACATTCCTCCTTTAGAAAACACCTAAGTCAACAAAGTGAATTATAGCGTTCGAGTATCCGAATAACCTCTGAACGACAAGTACAAAATCTACAAACATCCCGTTGAATTCATAGATAAGAAGACTCTGAATCAGTATGCATCTCTGGATCACTTAAAAGAGACAACCGGCGTACTTTGCTGGTACCAAGCATATTTAAACTTGGAATTTTATGGTGAAATTTTCAAAAAGGTCTTATTTTACGTTAAAAATATTCCCTGCGAAATTAAATTTTTTTTTTGAAAAGTAGTTTTCAAGAAAAGTACCGTGTGGTCAACCACATGCTGGGATCCATAGCACATTTTTCTCTCTTCAATAGTACAAACATTTTTATATGTGTTTTGTTCGCAAATATGGTATGTTACTTATGCTACGGTTTAGTCATCGTAAACTGTAGCTTCTGTAATGAACATCGAGTTCTCTGATGCAAGAAGGTTTCTGGCAATGAAATTTTTGAAGTCTAACTGAGGCATCGGTTTTGTGTTGGTAGAAGCAGCGACGAAGCAATGTAGTTTTAGCGTTTACTATAGCGCTATCCATACACTGCACCCATAATGGCCACCACCACTTTTTGCTTCTATTCCCAATACGACAGTTACCAACACCATTATCATATAAATCAGCGCCGCCCATGTGTCGGTTGTAGCTCTTGATAACTTGAGGCTATGGGACAGCAACCTTTTTTCTTTCTCTCTGCTATAGTGTTGCACATTTACTATGGGTTCAACGGAATCATGCAGTATGTTAGAATAGATACTCAAAATGGCTCAATAATTCCTTTACAATAAATGCACCGATTCCCACTTGTTTGTTGTATTTGTCAGTTGTACTGGAGCAGAAACTGGAAGATATACCCACTATCCATAGAACGGGTTCACATCTTATAACCGAAACGTATTGGTTTTATAAGTTCCAACGTGAATAGTTGCGACTCAGGCATTTCTACAACACCACCATAAACTTGTGCATTTGATTCGTATACAACTTCAATAGTACCTAAATATCATCTCACAGTTAGACACGCGAAATTTGAAAAAATTTTAAAGTCGCATGTAATCTTTGTTGATATTTCATCATCATCAATAATTTCATTGTCCGATTCACCAGCAACATTATCAGGTGGCAAACATTATTATTCAATAGGTAGCGAAGTGTCACTTGGCACTAATAAGTCATCTTCGCTCCAATTGTCAATAATATACAATAGTTCCTGATTTCTTAGATATCTTAGACACGACATTATAATTTCAATTAAATATCAAAACAGACTTATTACTATTATGCATAGTAAAGAAACACAAGTTTGAGTAGATCAGAAGAGTATGATATATATTAGAGAGATTACTCTCATTTTATTTCATTATCTAACGACAAACATTTATATGGCATTGTTTCATCATTATATTGTTATAGGTCCCAGCGTGTGGTTCACCACACGCCTTTTTTCGCTGGCTTCTGGTGGCACGTAACTGTTACTAAGGCGCCGGCAAAAATTACGAAAATTATATTTGGACTTTTGTGAACACATGTTATAACAAATATATTAGTTTTTATTTCTGTTTATTTTAATTTTCATTTGATTGTCCAAAAACACTTTTTATTTCGAACCAAGTAAACTCATAAACAGATGAAAACTGTTCAAAATACATATTTTTATATTATTAAGATATCAAACTAAGTAACAAAAATAAAAAACATTGAATTAATTACTTTTATATATTTTTAAATAATTTTCAAAGTTAGCCGTGTGGTGTACCACACTGAGGTACGATATGAGTTAATTTACACATTCATGTAATCAGTTAAAATTTGATATACTAAGAAGCTCAACTGCCCTATATACGCTGGAGCAAAATGATATTGCTGAACTCAAAAGCAGAACTCTAGTTGAAATGTCCAGTTGCATTATGAAGCAAGCTTAAGTTCCCCTAAACTTTTGGGCAGAGGCCATAAATACAGCGTGTTACATTAGGGTGCCATTAATTTTCGAAAGTCGGAAAATTTCCCGCGGCACCCCCCAGATCAGTTCATTTTACTAAAAAAAATAATCTGTGTGAAATTTTAGTTCAATTGGATAAGTGGAAATGGTTAAATGGAACATAGAATTAGTACTTTTTTATTATTAGGAAGATTAAATTTTAGATATATTGAATTTATTTTAAATTTTTTAGAAATATTAAATTTTTTGTAAAGCTGAAGCGGACAATTACATTCATAATACTTTCAAAGCTAGCAATCGGATGACTTCAACTTATTTTTTGTTTTATTCAATAACTATTAGAAATACAGAAAAACTTTGTTTGAGTGAATTGTTTATTTTTAATAGATCTATAACTTTTAGTAAGACAGTTTTTATGTTATATTAAATATGTCGGAGATATAAGCAATCAAAGATGAATTTTATGGAAAAAATCGTTATTTTCCAATCTTTGAGGCTCTTGGGGCACCATTTCCACTTATCCAATTGAACTAAAATTTTACACAGATTATTTTTTTAGTAAAATGAATCGATCTGGGGGGTGCCGTCAACCGATTTTACGAAAAAAAAATTGCCCATATACCTTAATGGCACCCTAGTGTTACATACTAAATCGGTGTCCAACAAAATCGTTGAATGGTGATGTACCTCACAAGTTGTGGACTAGCAAAATACCAACTGTTGTTCACTTTCAAGTATTTGGCTCTAAAGCATATGTCATAAAAAAGGATAAAACTAGGGTAAAATTCGATTCTAAGTCAGAACCTTACATATTTGTTGGCTATTCAAGCTGTAAGGATAGAAATTTTGTGTAAATTACTAACCTACATACCATCACTTCACTATTGACAAATGAAATGAAGTACATCAAAAATTACATCGAAATAAATACAAATACTTTACCTAGAATCATACCCCAGCGCGCTTACCTATAGCATACTTAGTTATTTAGTTATTTAAACTAAAAATAATTTTCATTTTATTAAACTATTATTAAAACTTTAATTTCTTTAACTAATTTTATTTAACTAAATAAATTTTATTAAATTTAGAAAAACGCGCACATGTCAAAAACTAAACATTTACAAATGTTAATTAATGTCAAAAGAATTAGCCGCAAAGAGATCACAACATTTGAAAAGCGCACAACTTGAACAACGAGAAAGTAAGCAAACCACCACCAAACAGCAAGAAAACGTTTGTATGTGCGCTACACAAAAAACTTGTCTGATCAGTATAAAAGGCGGCGCATTTTTATAATATATTAGTGTGTCTTGTATGAACACTTGGTGGCATTGTATGTCAAACATAAAATAGTAATATAAATTATTACCTGACACGAAGGCGATTTTAAATCGAAATGTATAACATATTACAAAATATATATATAATTGTTTAAGAGCGTAAGGGAGGTTTTAAGTCAACGCGCTTGAACATTATTATATACATATTTAATAAACAAAATATATATTTCGCTAATCTCGCTAACCGATCCCTGGAAGAGACTAAGGATATCCCAGCAGAAGAATAACAGCGAAACGGAAAATCCGTGTGGTTATAAAACAAAGTAAAATCTTATCAGCTATGGTAATCTACAGAACGAAATAACAATAAGTCGTGATGTCGTGTTCGTAAACAAAAATATCTGTCATGGTAAATACGAAAACATTTTTATAAATAATGAAAACGCCTGTCAAACAAGTGATTATATCGATATTGCGTTCGAGTATTCTGAAAATAAGAAACCGTTGGTAAATTTGTAAATTATAGAAACTACAGATACGTTTTCTCCAGTCGCTCGTTAAACATCTATAAAGTTGGGTGCGGCACTAGCAGAGAAAATGGATTTGGAGATCCATCAAATGAATATCGTCACAGCATATTTAAATGGAGAGCTCGAAAGGAGTGTCTTCATGGAAATTCCTGATTATCTCATACCTCATGTATGAACACATATCTCATGTGTTCATACATTCTTTAACACAGTTGTTTCATCAAAACTAGTGAAAGAAACTTCAACAATTCTGTGTGGAAAATTTAAAGAAACAGCGAAGCATTGGTTAAAAGCAATTAAATCAAGTAAGTCACCTGTACGTTTATTAAAGAAACCCTTGTTGTTAGTCGAGAGGCTCAACCTATGAAGAACGTTCTGATTTATATTCCAACATAAGGCATGCCTAAAAGTAGGCAGCGTCGTTTGCAGCTTGCATAATAGCAGTAACCAAGGTCAGCTTGACGGTAAGAAAAGCTGATTTTCGGTTTTTGTTAATTGTGTCAAGCTGAAAGCGACATTGAAAATAAATAATCAAATATTGCAAAAATATGGAGTGCAACTTAAGTCATTGACGTTTTTGCGAATTATGCAAAAACTATTGAATAATAATAATAAAGTAATTGGGGGCACCTTGAAATGTCGGCATCTTGCATAGGTAAGACCTTTAGAATTTTTGTTTAAAAGACAGTAAACAATAGTCTAAAGAGCAGTTGGATTGTCAGTTGTGTTTTGGGCAGTTGTGTTCTGTGAGTGTGCCTGTGCTCTATAGAGCCGTTGGGCTCTACAACTACGAATTAAATCTTCACGGGTAGAAGAAGAATAAACACGAACCATAAAATTACTTATTACTTATTAAAACGAATCATACATGTTTAGTTAATTTAACTTAAAGAAACAATTAAATAAGTTTAATAACATGAATAAATAAAAAAAGTAATTAATTGTTATGATTAGATTTCATTTTGTTAAAATCCTTTGACAAATTAAAAAATAATTTTAATTTTGAATAGCTTTATACATTTTTTCAATTTTCAAATTTAAAGAAAAATGTACTACTTGACTATTTTATATTTTAGGTATATTCATTCTTTAAAATATTTGCTCGATTAAGTTTGTATGATTTGGTGCAACGAAATTTTGTATATCTCTCAAAAAACCAAAACAGAGAAATACAACTACGCACTTTCTTGCGCTCATTGTGGCCAATTTTTCTACATATTCCTTCCCTTCTTAAAACGTTGTGTAAAATCGGAAAAGTGAAAAAGTAAGAAAATGTTAAGGATTTGAATTTGTGTTTGCATTTTTTACCACATCCTCATATGTCCACCGCAAATTTTTGTTCAAAAAATACATTTGAAGTCACAATCAAGGTGCCGTTCCTGAAATACTGTTCTTTGGCTTTTATCATAATTTAGTAGTACCCCACTTTGATATTTTTATGTAAAATGCTAACTAGCTATAATATTAGAACGAGAAATTCTTGTTTAATATTGACCATTGCAAGTACAATAGTTATTTACAAATAAAAAAACAAAAATTGATAAATCTCTAAATTTAAAAAAGTTAGGTGTACGTTGGGCTTTGCATGTTAACGCACGGGTCGACAATTTAAAGATGACGGGGTTCAATTCCAGACACTGTTGGGCCAAAAAAGCATATACGAACAATCAAGTCAATTGATTTTTTTAAACATCACTAATAACAAATATGTGTCGATATCCCAAACAGCTCTTAAGTCAGACCTTATTTAACTAAACGATTTTCTCACTAAGTTCACCGTTATTCGAAATAGGTTTCTTGTTATGCCACATAAGATTCGAGTTGAGTTACTTATTACATTCTTATTTATGTGTTATATTGTGCACTTCCTTATCTATTAACTATGCTTGCTATTTATTTTTGAGATACACAAATAGAATCGCACAAACTATTTTTTGCAGCTATAGTTACTAATTTTAAATAATAAACAAATTTAATAATAGTCTAAATCTACTCTACTCTACTCTACACTATTAAAAATATATCCTATAGAAGACACACAAAACGAGCACTCATGAAGTTTCTATTAAGCAAATTGGCACTTTGACATTTCAGCCCTTTACAAAGTATATAGCATGCTAAATAAAAATCGTCCTTAAAATGACTTCTAAAACTAATAGATATGTTTGCAAGTTTTGTTTGTGAAGCATGATATAGACGATGCTACATATGTGCACACCAAGTATGAAATTCAAGTATGCGCTTTACACTTTGAAACAAGGTATGCACACTTCATTTTGATTTATTTTCTACAGCGTTCATAATAACAGCGGAGCAAATACAGAGTGCAAAACAATAATCGAAACTGAAGGAATTGAGATGATGATAATATCAACATGTTGTTTATTTCATTATTTCTTTATATAAAGAGGTTTTCGAACAGAAGTGAAACAACAACAAAAATTTTATTTTTTTTTTTTTTAATTATTTTAATTAATTGAATTTTTGGCTGACCATACAGCTGTTTCGAGTATTGCCAAATACCTTTCATCAGTGGTCTTGGAAATAATTCTTATATTTAATTATTCGTAAATAATTATTTTTGAGACTGCAAGTACCAGGAATCGAACTCGGGTCCTGACAAATATGAAGCTCAGAATCAGCGCACCTTAACCAACTGATCCAAAGCCGTACTTGACTTTTCATGTTCGCATATTTTTGCTGGAGTTTTGTTACTTTTGCTATGAAAGTTTTTAATAACAATTTTACTTGCTGTATTTATATATTAGAACGAAATCATAAACCAGCTGTAGAATAATTGAATTAATTAATTAATTATATTTTTTACTTTTAATTGTTAAATTTCAATACTATTCTATTCGTAGAGGCATTATTTGTTGCATGATTATTTCCTTATATAAAGATTTCATATTTCTTAGAATTAAACACAATTTCTTATTTTAATTCTTAAAACTAAAATTATTTTTAATTTAATTCTTTAAAATGTTGCATTTTAATATTTTTATTCACAAAATAATTTTTTAAATATAAAAACTTATGTAAGAAATATTTTTAGCACAAAATAATTTTTAAACTATATAAACTTCTTTAAAAATTGTTTATAGCAGTTTTTTTCAAATTTGCTTATTTTAAAGAAAATAATTTAAAATAATACAACTTTTTCAATTATTTTTCCGTGATCTTTGCTCGTCCGACGCTCACCAAAATTCTTAAATTATGAGAAATCCTCAAATTTCGATATGCACAAGTAGACATGTATGCCTACTTAAGAAATAATTGAAAAGATTTAATTTAGCCGCATACTTATCTCAGACCGAAATTCGGTATAAAAACTTGAATATACACAGTGCGATTTTGTAGTACCCATACTTGGTATGCATACATGTAGCATTGTCTATATCCTGCTTAACATACTCTAAGTCATATACACTTCTAATCTAATCAGAATTTTCGGCGCTTTTAATCACTTTTGATAACATTGTCAAGTCCATTCAAACTTTTTGCCAATTTATTTCACATTTTTGTCTTGGCAAGAGCATTATTAAAACATTCAAATCTAAATTTAAATGCAATTTAATGTTAATATTGTGGGAGTGTGAACTTTTAACAGAACGGCCCACAAATCGCAGTTGAAGAATAGCAAATTCAATATGAAAGCATAATATTGCATATACTGCAATTTGCGTAGTCTATACCGTTTGAAGGTGTAGACATTATTTAATTTAGTATTCGAACATATGGTAACTTGTGTAAGCTGGTTATGATAGCAAAACCCTATTAAAAAACTTTTGAAATCTATGTTGCACGTTATACGCACATATATTATGTAAGAATAGACGATTGTTTATTAGTGTCTTCTCGTGAATTCCGGAATAGAGGTTCTTGTGACGCTGTAAGCGCTGAAATATCATACATGTCTTCGTTAGGTAGTCTATCTGGTGCTGATAAGGGTGAACTTATTGAGCAAGTTAGGCAGCAAATAGCTGTTGCCAATGCTCAAGAGCTGTTAACGGTATGATGACATAAGAAAACTGACTAAACATCACATTACATATTTGTTTCCTTTAGAAAATGACTGAAAAATGTTTCAAAAAGTGTGTAGGGAAACCGGGTGTAACACTTGATTCGTCAGAACAGGTACCTTACCTATTACATTTTTATTATTCGTTTTTTCATATATCATTTTAATAGAAATGTATCTCGATGTGCATGGATCGGTTTATGGACTCCTGGAACTTAGTTTCACGTGCTTATGGAACTCGATTACAGCGTGAACAAAACAAAATGTAGTACATAAATTTAGAACTAATAAATTTAAGGAAACTTTTAAATATTAAAAAAGTTTGTTAAACACGTTATTGATATGTCGAGTTATGTTTTAGTTGACGATTTTTTAAAGAGGTAAATACTTTTTATGTTTGATGGAATTTTGTCTATAACTTTTTATATGATGATATATTTTTGAAATGAGAGTAAGGCAATAGAAATTAAGAATTTTTTATTTTAATAATAGCATAACGAATGTGTGAATTTCTGTTTCGTATGCAACTATACAAATAAAACACTTGTTTTTATTTTAATTTAATGTTCATGCATCAAGACCGGCAATAAAATGAGGAAAAGGCCCTGCAGTGCATGCAGACAAGCAGTAACATTTTTGATGTATTAGGAGCTAAAAATTATTATCTCTATTATGGGATAATTTATTTAATCAGATTTGCACGTTTATGCGTCAACATGTAATCTAAACGAAATTTGCTTATAAAAATTCAATATATACAGTGGCTCCATCGAATAATCGGACAAAAATTTATTTAATTTAAATGTGCTCCAAACTTTAAAAAAATATGTTAAAAATAAAATTTTTTTTTCATTCATACTTATCTATATAAATATTAAAAAATGTATTTTTTATACCTGTAAATTTAAACAAAAAACAACCAATAAATTTTTTGCGCTCAATGCATAATCGGACAAAGCAGGAATCCTAAAAATACAGAAATGTGGCAATCAATATTTTTTTGATTAACGTTTGTTATTTAGAACGGTCTGCAGACGATTTGGAACTGATTTTACTAGATTTTGGCACACTTCTGGGTCTATTGAATACCATGCTTCGTGTATAGTTTCCTTTAGCAGTACATTTGCCTTAAATTTTTTTGCAACACTCTTAGCTAATTCCTCCCAAAGATGCTTAATTGTATTAAGGTCTTGGCTCTTTGCAGGTGTTGTGGCAGTTATAGATCAACCAACGCTTTGCCTGACATATGCTTAGAATCGTTGTGCTTATAAAAAGCAAGATTTTCCGTGACACCCAATTTCTTTGCACTTTGCTTTATATTCTGTTTCAGAATGTGAAGGTAGCCAAATTTATCCATTTGACTACCTATAAAATGCAAATTGCCTATTCCTGCACTTGATCACAACCCCGAACCATAACAGAGCGTCCTCCATGTTCTATAGTGGCCTTTGTATTGTGATGATTAAATTCTGCATTTGATTTACGTCATACATCTTACTATCATCTTACTATCGGATCCTTGCAAATTAAATTTACTTTCGTCAGTGAACAAAACCTTAAAAAAAATGAAAATTATCGATGATTCCAAAAGCTTTCTGTTTTTAGTAAATACTCCTTGACGTTTATTCTTTTATTTTTAATACTTATAAACGGTTGTTTCCTTCGTGATAATCGAATTTATGTAAAGTATTGCGAAAAGTATTTAATCATACATCTTTCCGAGAGCGGGTTTTTAATGAAAATTTAAGATCTTTAGCGGTTTTGAAAGGATTTTTCTTTATTTCTTTCAATATCGAACGCTCTTCTCGATCATTTAATATTTTGCCGATCATTTTGAACTGCTCTGCTCTTATTGGCTAACCCAAATTCATCACGAAACTTCTTGTTAATGTCTTGTACAGTAGATTTACTTATTCCAACTAAATTGGCAATTTTTTTCTCTAACGGTTTTACCTTCAAAATTCAATTTAATTATTAATTGCCTAATGTCGACAGTAGTATTTTGTTAAAGTTTAGAGGACATTTATATTGAACAAAAAATACAGTTTTAAAAAAAACTATTTAATCAACAAATATCAAAATACGACTGCGAGGTCACACTAGTCTTTCTAAGATATATCTCTTTCCACTAATAGTACATCATAACGGGGATGTTCTATTAGATTTTGAATGGTTGGCCCCCATAAACATATAAAATTGTTTGTTTAAATGAGAATCAGTTTAAGATGATAGTTGGAAAAGTAGACGTACGATGACGAAAGCAAAGAAGACGTTTAATGCGTCCTTGGCAATCAGATCCCCAATGAAAATATTTTAATCTCCTTAGACAGCCTCTCTTTGCCTACAAATCACTAGTATTCACTACAGTTACATCAATTATAACTCAACTCATCAATTATAGCTGCGGTGCTTCCCTCAATGACCTAGCTACGCTCGTTACGGTTCAACTCATTTGGGTTTCTGGATACAGAAACATCTCCGACAAATGCTTCTCAGATATTGGCGTTCCACTTGCAATAGCTAAACTGGCATTTAAAGAAAATAGCTGATGAATCCTGATGTCAGATTTCTAAGTTGACTTGGTGTGATTTGGACAAAAAACGCACTAGCCAGCTACTTAAACTCAGGCGGAACCTGCTTAGCACTACAGTATCAGTGCTGACGGGTCACTGCATAATATAAAGGCATATTATGAGAATGGATCTACCCTATGTGGCAATGTCCATCTTTAGCTTGGAAAAAATCAAAAATCTTGGGGACCCTTTTACCGATCTGACTATGCAATATTGTGGACTAAGTCAAATTCATAAAATTGTCAGGTTAGTTTACCATGATCTAATGGGGGCGTTGAAGGTTTTTTTGGGGTTGGTTGTATACTGATCTAGTCTATGTATGAACCAACGCTATTCTTGTGGTATCAAAACAAGCTTTCTTGATGCACAAGGTGCCACTCCAACCTACTGTTTTCGTGGGGAAATCAAAAACAGCTGTCAGTCGTTACACCGCGACAATTTAATTTGAATGTCTTCAAATTAAATGTCAGTTTTTGTACATGACATTTTTTTACAGCATATAATTATTTATTATTTTTTAATTTCTTTAAATATTGTTCATATTTCGATTAATTGTTTAAATATTATGAATATATCGAAATTCGAATTTTAATATGATTTGCTGTCATATCTTTTAGTAGTTATTATTGATAGCTGCACGCATGCAACTGAACATTTTTTGAGGACTTTTTATGTGAAATAGTTTTTAATTGCTTTACATTTATGCCGTAATTGCGATAGAGTGAACGAACTGTTACAATATATACATAAAGTAGTTTGAGAAAATATGTTTATGTTGACATTCGTTGTATGCACATATAAGTGGATAATTTAATGCATGGATTTAGTATATTTCAAGTACCTATTTATTAATTCAATTTTTAATATTAACCGAGATACTTTGTGTTAATTAAACCATATTTCTGGAATAGCGTTAACCCATTATATTCTAAATTAAATTGTTATATCCAAAATTTTTAGCTTTGATTTATAGATAATTGGATATATTTTCGTTTGAAACATGAATAATTGCATTAGTTTCAATACTATGTTAAAAATTGTATATAAAACTTTATATCCAAATTTTGAAAGTTTAAGAAATGTTGCATAATAATGTTCTATTCAACAATTCTATGATATAAAGCACAGACGCCTTAACAAAAATATATAAAAAATTAATATTAAAAACCTTAATTAGTCGTGAACTTTGTTTTATTAAGGAAATTGGTGTATAACAGATAAAAATGTCTTCACGACAAAAAATATATATAGATAACCAATGTATCACTGAAATATGTACAAAGAAAAAAATAAAAAAATTTAGAAAAAGTTTTGAAGTATATGTTTTATTATAAAAAATCATTAAAATTTACAGGAAATTTATAAAAATAAATAACAATTAATAATATATATATGGAATAATAAATTTAATTATTTTCATTATCTATACATCGAAACTAAAATAATGGATATATCTGTTTTGACCATGTTGGGGTTTTTTGACTAAAATTTTCTTAATAAACGATTTAACTTTTTTTAAATGTATAATTATCGGTTAATAACGAACATAATCCCTGGTTGTTATGCAATTTCTTCATTTTTTTCCAACCAAAGACTCATCTGCAGAATACAGTATATGTATTGCAACCTAATATGGTAAACGCAGCACATGTACTTAAAACTGATATTGTTATAAAAAAGTCTTGATCACATTTCTTTCTAAGGCTATTATCATATAAACTATAGTTCAGTTTAGTTTAGTTTCCACAAAATTTAATTATTTAAGTAAGAATGTTTAAGATGCATGCACGTCATTATTTTTGTTTTGTTACCTGTCGGCTTGCTTCCAGGTATAGAAGTATTTTCTCATAATATTATAGTAAAGTTATTAGAATACATGCTAAATAAATTTTTTTTGAATTTCCTTATCTTATTGAAATATTGTTAAGAATAAGTAGTTATGACATGACATGAAAATATTGAAAATTTATAAATTGGAACAGCATTCGCATTCATCAGAAAATTTACAGAAAACAATGTAAACAAAGCATTTTACAAATACCAGTTTTAACTATGTGTTGCTCTTGCAAAATATAGGTTGTATATTCCTATCATTTACACTTAAGACACTAAATTCATTTGCGTTAAAACGTTAACATTAAAACGTTAATTTAATTAATGATTTATATATTAACAAGAGAGGCGCGCGAGACTTTAGTTAAGAATTGCAAAGTTTCCATTAAATTTTTGTTCTACATACTACTTCTATATTTAGTTTGTCAATGGTAATAATAAAAAACACGTAAAAAGAAATAATGAATTGGTTGTGAATTCGTTATTAACTTTATTGCTATAATAATTCAATTAGTTGTTTTTTATATTACCATTATTTAACTTTTTATAACCATTTTCTATAAAACAAATAAATAAATAGAAACCATAAAGGATGCAAAGCTACATATGTATTTCTTGAAACTTTTGTACTGAAAGGAGTAGTTCAAGCATCAATATCTGAAATATATTAATATTATATTTTTAATTTATGTTTGATAACAGCCATTTTATTATTTATTAATCTTTTTGCCCTGTTGTAGCATTCTCTACGTCAGCGGAAAGTAAGGAATCTGTTTGACTTTTCGTGCTTTCAATTTGTATATCAGAGGAATTTTGTTGGTTTAAGTTCACTAAATTTGATGTTGAAATTTGGTTAAGAGGAACGGTTGACAACTGCTGCAAATCTATATTATAAATATATTAAAAATGTGTTTATAAAACTAACATATTGTCCATACCTTCAATTTTATTAGTATTGGAGGTAAGTATAACTGGTTGACTACAATTTTGTAGCTGCTGCTGAGTTAATTGTTCCAGTAAAATTCTGTTGTTTACAAGTGCAATATTAGTTGGCAATTGGAAGCCTTGTAATTGCGTGTGAGTGGGTTGATGTGCTTGATTGAAACAATTTACAAAAGACGGTTGCAGTGATCCAATAGGTGCACTTTGCTTGTCCAAATTTTGAGTAAAAATTTGTTGAGTACTTCCTATATTGGTTAAAATAAGAATGTAAATATTCTGTTGCAAAATATTCTAATATACTGTATTGCGAACCTGTTGGTTGAATAAACACCACTGATTGTTGCGAAGCTAATGACACGTCACTACCTTTGTTTAAATAAGACAAAGTGAAAAGTTAGTTATATAAATACTTATAGACAATACTTTATAAAAATACATTTATCTTACTTTGTCGTAAAGCTTTTTGAAACTTCTCATATTCAACGTAATGTTTTAGACGCAGTTCATCTTCTTCAATTAATTGTCGTTGACGTAAGAGAAGCAAACGCTGGTGTTGATTCGTACCCAATCGCAAATGGCATAATTGGCTTACCAAAGAGTCCAAATTATGTTTTATATCCTTCAATAAAATTATATAATTAAATATATGTATATTCTGATATAATCTAAGAAAAAAAAAAGTAAAAAATTATTTTTATAAATGCAACAATTAATTCATGAATTCATACGACTTATGCTGAAAGTCCATCTCTGGCTACATAACTGTATATGTTAATAACTACATATATACATAACTATATATAGGATTAACTGTAAAAAAGAAAATGGTTTACGCAAACCTTAGCGTGATTTTCTTTTTGCTTGACAATTACTGATTTATATTTACTGCGTTTTACCATTTGAACTTGAATACACTGTAACCCTAAAAGTAATGATGCGAGCTTTACTTTATAAAATTAGAAAGTTAATTTTAAATTCTAAAGTGTGTGGTTAATAAGCATAATTTTTCATTTTGATGCACGGAAAGTCCCAAGTTTTTAAGTCAGTTACCTAATGAATGACAACACATTTTTAGAAACGGAAGCGTAGTCTGGCCATCCGGTTTACAGGATTTGACGCTGATGGACTAGAAAGCATACGTGAAATTTTTAATTTTCATGTATGGTGGTCAGCTATCGATTTCAGCCTAAGAAGTTAAATAAATCACACTATTCGAGAGATACGGTTTATTTGATCATGGAAGTGTTCGAAAAATGGGCCTTCAGATTTTCATTTCTTAAATGCTCTCGAACCAATCGAATCACCAAAAAGGTTAAATCATCTTTCCATTTATTTGTATGTTTTATTTTCGTTAAAACTTTATATGATTGCTACAAACTTAAGTATAATACTGAAATTAAAGATGCAAAATGCGCCATCTAAAGTCGAAGATGATGAAACCGTGTTCTCACAATATGATACGTAGAACGATGTATCTAAATATATACAAGAATATATTGTTGAAAATGTTTTCGTTACAAAGTCGACTTCATTCTTATTGATATTTTTGTTCTTTAATATAATATAACTAGAAATGTTGCGTATACGTAAATGCTGACTAATATATTTGTACTGATATATTTATTGAAATACAGTTTTTTAGTATCGAAAGAAAAGTGTTTAAAAATGAAATACAAATGTTTGAACTAATTATATTGTGTAATATTGTGCAATATTTAATTGTTCAGTTTAATTGTTTAGTTTTATGTTATAACTTTAAGTCATGCTTATAAAAATGTAAGACTTGATAATAGGTTTAATAGGTGTAAGGGTTAAATATTGGTAACATATAGACATACCAAAAATTATAAACGTTGTTTATTGGCAATATCTTACTTGGTTTTGGATAGACAAAAGATGTAATTAGCAGTAAGAATTGAATATTTGGTAATAAATATATAACTATACGAATATTTATTTGCAAAATTTTGAAATATTTTTTATGAAATTTTTCTAAAGACAATATATTCATTACATATGTTTGGAACATGTTATTTTGCATTTTTGAATAACACAAATATCTGAAATACTCATATGAGTACTTCAGATTTTGTAATACAATATCTCTAAATTCAATTTTAGAAAAAACAGTTATAGTATGAAGATGTTAAAGTTGCAACTATTCAGTTAGTCGTTAAACTCATATATTAATTTGATTTTTTTAAAACATTAAAATTATCTCCATCAAAAAATTTTTGTCACATTTGCACTGTTAATTCTTGATATATCAATGAGCTCACCACTTCCGAGAACTTTAGATAAAGTTGCTTACAACTTCCAAAGTTTAATCTTGTGCCTTACAAAGTTTGTAGGACCACAAAAAAAAACCTGCTGTTACAATTTCTTTCATGACAGGAGTTAAATTTTCAGTAAATTGTTATTTATATATAAATATTTTTAATGAAGCCATCTTACGGTTTTCCATCACATTTGTATTCATATGAAATATTTATGTTAGAAGCAATAGCGATTAACAGCTGTTTTTGATTTTCCCATAAAAGCAATAACATAGAACAGCTTCAACCAGGAATTTAAATTATAAAATTATTTCTTAAAAACTTGTACCAGAATGCCAAAAATGTTTCAAACTGCCTTTCGTTCGTTCTATCTTTCAAACTTTAAACTATAAACTATCTATTACAGTTTTACAGTTCATATTTTACAGAAAATATAAGTAGTTTTTTTTCTAAGCAATAAAGCAACTATTTTCTTCAATACTCAATACACAATTGCAACGATGCCAAATGTATACCAAAAAAGTTGAGCGCTAGCGCTAAGCTGGTATATTTGCTTGGCACGATCACCTGAACATGCCTTATGGTTTTGCTGGTTCATAAATTACTGAATTTTAATTTTGTCACTATTGCAGCCAATGCAAATGAATCGTGTCATTGATATTATTCAATAAGTCTACATCAAGCGACTTCACTGACATGTGGTCATGTGGTAAAGATGAAAATCAATATTCCAGTCAATAAAATAGAGGAACAAGAAATAAGGCAGATCTAATTGTATTCGTAGCAAAAGCGCCTTGGTACAAATTTTAAATTAACTGCAACCGGGCAACGAGTTGGCCGTGCTACTTAAACAGCTTAATAAAGTAATCAATATTGAGAATAGATACTCCCAAACATTTTAAATTTTCGTTATTTAATAAGCGCGTTTAAAATAAATAATACTTACAGATTGAATAACTGTCGGAAGTAATTGAGGATGAGTTGCTGCCAATGACACAGGTTCATCAGTAGTTACTGCTATTGTAATTAAAACATTAAATAGATGAAAGATTTGAATAAAACTTTTAATAATTACATTCATTCGATGTGTATGGCGTCTGGTTGATTGATTGTTGCGAAAGTTGACTATTCTGCACATGTTGTATTATCTGGTTCTGTAATATGGGTAGAGTCTGAGATGGCAAGCTATGTGCTAATAATGGTAAATGGACAACTTGGTTATTTTGTAATTGTTGCGATACTGGAATTGTTTGAATTATGTGCTGCGGTTGATGCAATGATACAATTTGATGTGAAATTTGCGGTTGTGATATATTATAATTTGATATTTTGTGCATTTGATTTTGTTGAGTGATAACAGGAGAATGTGGTTGAGAAGTAATACTTTGTATTGTCTTCTGATGTAGGTTGTCTTGAGATTGTTGTTGGTATGGAAATACTGAAGTTGGTTGGGTTAACGAAATTTTATCTTCCTCATTTGCAACAATATTTTGACTTTGCGCAGCCAAAGAAGTAGGTTGTATATTTTGAGTTTGTTGATTTAATTCTAATGATTGAATTGCTTAAAAGAAATAATTAAATAAAAAAATAAAAAATTTTCTGTACTTTCTTCATCCGATATTTGCTGAATGCTTTGCGTTTGAACTAATATATCAGCATTTGAACCAGTGTCATCTTTTGAAACAGTTGTAGACGTTGCATTTGTTTTAAGTTCTTGAACACGGCTCACACTAAATCTGGACACCTTGCGAGGATTATGGTCATCTGTTGATGAATTACTTACAGCATTTGATGTATTGCTTTTATTCTATTCGAAATATAAATAACAATATAATATGGTTGAAGATATTTATTTAAGTAATCAAAAAATAAGATTGATTAAAACAAACTTAAAATTAGTACGTATTACTTTGTTTTTTTTTTCTTCTGAACAATAGGTCAGTTCACAAATTTTATTAAAAGTTAATGTAATTTGAATTGTATGCGTCTTATTAAATCAAAATGAAGAAAAAACTTCTTTTAAAAGGTAGTGTAAAAATCGAAAGAAGAAAGCTCAAGCAATTTGTGAATATAATAAAAAATAATTTTGCATATGAAGTAAAAGTATAAGGATTCTTTAGAGAAAAGCGTTCAACACAATTTAAAAAACTAAATTGTCGAATTGACTTTGGATAAAATAATTATGAAGCAAATCTTGCAAATAGCACATAAAGATTCGACAAAAATTGTAAAAACAAAAGAAAAGAAAAGGTATTAGAAGATTAAATGAAAATCTGAGTAGACAAATATTGGGAGGCCACTGGAAATAGAACAAGATTCAATAATAAAAGCCGCTTTGTGCTTTGTCTAATGTCACTAATTAAATAAAAAAATAACAAAAAACCTGGAACGAGAGCACTGAAAGTTTGTGCAGCCTTGGCTACTTGTGGATGAACACGATTAGTCATTGCTTCTAATTTGACAGGCACGAGTTCTAAGCCTGGCACTTGCAGTCCAAACAAGTTATATACGGACTATAAACTAATTAAAATTCGATTGTTTCCTAAGACCACTGATAATGAGTACTTGGCAATACTCGAAACAGCGTTGTATGGTCAGCCAAATTTAAAGAGCAGATCAACTTCTAATGACCAAAAGACAGCATTAGCAACCCATTGCTTTATGATGAAACATACTCCAAATTTTGAAGAAGTACATATCATCAACAAAGAGCCAAATTATAGACGTAGACTGATGCTGGAAATGTTACACATCATTGAAGTTCCGGACAAACAGATATTAAATTACAAAAAAGACACTGAGGGTCTTGCACAAATTTACAGGTCTCTAATCAACCATAGAAAAATTTAATATATAATTAATAAATTTAAAATTATAATTTATCCTCCATTGTATGTTTTTGCATTTGACTAAATAAATTTAAATGTTAAAAATGTTAAACAACAATGTTTGGATATATGTTTATATGTTTATTTACATGTATTTAAATTTGTAATTTCTTTTTTTTGTTTATTCTTTGTTTATGCACTGAAGATGGTCTACGAAGTAGACCGAAATATCTGTAATTAAAATAATTTCAAACATAAACATTGAGGTCGACACCAATATGAACATAATATTTTAATTTTTTAATAAAAATTAAATATAACTAAATATTTAACGCTGTTTCAAAAGTGTATTTTTTTATTTTATTTAAAAAAACATTTTCATAAAGTTATGTGTTAAATAAACGACCTAAAAACGATTAAAAAAATATAAAAACTAAATAAATATTGGTCGTAATACAAATTTATTATTATTAATCATTGTATATAGGAATTTAACATACCTCCTCAGCTAGATCTGAACTCTGATTGTTTGCTAGTTCCATCTCTTGTGAACTATGCATCTCATCTTCGTTTTTTATTATCGTACATTCACAGGGATTTTCTTCTGGTTGGATAGTAATTATCTGTTCTAGTTGTTCTAATTCTTCAGTTTCTTCGTTTCTATCAATGTTATTTACCGACAAAACATGTTTTTGGTGATCGCTGATATTATTATTTAAAGAAATAGCGTTCGTTGAATGTGCGTGTGTGATGTTTTCAAGTTCAATTTTTAATTGCTCAAGTGTATTGGTACTTAAACCTGCATTAAATGTAGAAGCTAATGGCGTTGTTAATGAAGCAACTGATGACGATGCTGTTATCTTATTAGACGTGTTTTCTTTTTTTTCATTTAATCCACTATCACGTATATCTAATACATCATCTGCATTCTTTTCGATATTATCACTGATTTCCATAATATTGACACCCGGATTTAACTCTACAGCACTATTAGATTGTACGTTGTGAACAAGAAAACGAGATATTTTTCGTGTATTTGGTGAAGTAAAATTTTTATTATCTTCGTCGTGCAATTTTAAATCAGTTTCTGCTAATTTTTGATCGTCGTTGGTACATTTATCTGTAAAAATATTTTCTGTTTGGGATGAACAGCCTCCATTATCTGGTACTTCATTAAGAATTAAATCGCTGTCATTAGTTATATCAAAACTTATTTTATGTTCAGGATATGGTACCGAAGGTGATGTGGTAATTGTGTTATCAGGAGTGCAATCTGACGACAATGATGTATATTCTGATGTACTGGTTTTTCTAGATACCGAAGTAGATTCATGTGTATCACTGTTATTTATATTATCGCAACCAGAAGAAGTATTTTTTTTCGCTGTTGTGTTATTATCTTCTATTGGAATATGCTTATTTATGTATTGAAGATCAACTTCATTCTTTGAATGTAAGCAACTTTCGGAGTTTGGTGATAAAGGTGAATTGATGGCAGGATTCGAAATCTTTTCTCCACATACCATAGTTTCCGTAATATTATAAGTTTTGACTGGTTGGATACTTTGCTAAATTTGAAAAGGGAAAAGATTTTAAGTTTCAATTGTTTTAACATTATATATATATATATAAAGATTTTTAACTAAATATAGTCTAAACTTATTGACAAAAATATACTATATTTATATAAAATATGTAGATCAAAAGTCATGCATCAATACCTTGCAGACGATTGAAACACAATTTTTTTTCATATAAACATAAAATAAATAAATGTTAGGTCGAAATAATATACATTAAGACTGAAAAGTTTTCGGAAATTCTCATTTAAAATTCGCGCGCTGTATATTTTTCGATATTTTAAGTTTATGTAGTTTGGCAGCACTGTCCTTAATTACTATGCCAAAAATGAGCTCGATCTGTCAGACAGTTCGTTTACGGCAGCTGTTGAAACCAGTTCACCTCAGTAGTGCGTTGCGAAATGTCTTCGACGGTCGTACGACCGTCCTGGAAGGCTTTGTACCACTCATAAACTTGAGTTTTCGATAAAACTGATTCCCCATAAGCCTTTTGTAGCATTCGCAACGATTCTGCACACGAAATTTCGTTCGAAACACAAAATTTGATGCAAACTCTTTGTTCAATATTTTTTTCCATTGTTTTTTTCGCAACGCCCTACTGAGGTGAACTGGTTTCAACAGCTGCCGTAAACGAACTGTCTGACAGATCGCGCTCATTTTTGGCATAGTAATTAAGGACAGTGCTGCCAAACTACATAAACTTAAAATATCGGAAAATATACAGCGCGCGAATTTTAAATGAGAATTTCCGAA
>NC_051847.1:100158918-100167797 GCF_002237135.1 Teleopsis dalmanni | reverse complement strand
GTCAGATGTTTTCTAGCCAAATATATGGCTGTCCATTTCGCGTTTAATGTGAATAGTAAAACAAATATATAATATATTAGAACTTAGTGTTATTCTACTTACTGTTCCCTCGAAGTCAAATTTTCCAATTACTTTTTCTATTTTCTTCGAAGCTGGCCGTTTCAAAGGAGTTGTATCTAAATAATGTAAAGTATAAAATGTAAGCAATTTCGACAAATTTTCAAAAGATTGGTCCCCAATGCGATATACAATGTTTTCGTTCTTCTGAATTTTATTTATTATGTAATTACTAACTTTTGTATCTTCCCTAAATTAATTTTTTTAAATAATTAACTGAGTATATACGACTTTAATAACGTTATAGCACACCTTACACATAAAACGTAATCACCAGCAATAGAGTTACTATCTCGTACTAAAAACACGCCTCGCTCCCTTTCATTCATCAGTACTTCTGTTGCTTCCTGACGTGACATTGAGCCGAAATACCAACTGTCAATAAAAGATATTGGTTTGGATATAATTAAAATTTTAATTGGAAAAATAAACAAAAAAATTGTTTTGTTCTTTTGCCATATACAAGACAAACTTGTAGACACAATACTTAATTTTACATATTTACAATATTTGAATAATTTTTGAAGACTTCACAAAATTATAAAGAAACAGTAATATAATACTTAACTATAGACTTGTTAAAATAATCAGAATCATAATTGAAAATACGAACTCATTTTCAAACAACACAACTTGAGATATATTTATTTTTCTACTAATTGCACACATCTAAATCGTAATTACCGATACTCCATGTAAAAAAATTTTATCTATATTTTTCTTTTAATTTTTAGAAACCACATAGCTTGCATTAACATATATATGTAAATATATGAATAACTGCACTCACTTATATTAACATACATTAGTTTAATGTGTAATTACCTATTTCTATTAGATACATCAAATGTGTCCATTATTTGGCGAAAATACTGTAAACTACGATAATCGGAGTTATAATTGCACTCCTCGTCCCAACAAAACAACTTAAAGGTTTGTAAAGTCAACTAACGAACTAGAACGCTAAGATAACAACGTTGTTATACACAACAGATTTGTTATTGATTGTTGAAAACAATAATTATTGACATAAGTGTGAACATGATATGCTATACAATATCAACTCCATTTGCAATATTACTTAATATTTCTTTGCTTCTTTAATATATAAGATATATAGTAATAGTAGTAGTAGTAATAGTATTTTAGCTTTATTTAGCTTCATTTTAAATATGCATTATTGGAATTTATAACACTTATACATATATAAAGCTTACAGTTATGACATTTTCGACGTCTGACGGAAGTTTGGATTAATCTTTTAACAACTTATATTAAAAATGTGTAATAACATCTGGAATGTCTAATTTAACAATATAAATATTAAATTAAATTACTTTAACAAGAGGGACAAATTTCATATTCACTAATCCATTTATTATCCTTAGACTGTATTTGAACTCATTTTTAATCAAAGCTGTTAACAATCTCTAGTTGAGGTCATTCAGTATTTGCATGATTTCATGGACGCCGAGTGCAAGGTTTACCAAAGTATAACATTCTGTGGTCTTTAAAAATTAGGTATTCGCCTACTAAATGCATTACAGCGGACCAGAAATTGGTTCTCTACAGCAATGATAAACAAAAGTGATCATGGAGTAAGAAATATTAGTCTGCTCAAAATACTTCGAAAATGAATATTCATCAAATAACGTAAACTATCTATTTATTGGGATCATAAAGAAATCATTTCTTAAGCTCCTCCCGGAAAACACCGTTAATTTATAAAGTGAGTTGTCATTTACTTGACAAATTAAATGTTTCACTTAAATAGAAAGTTGTGAACTGATATAAAAATATAGGTATGAAGTGTTCCAGTATGCTAAGGGAAGATCCTACATATGTTTGGTGCCATCCAAAAGATTTGCAGCTTAAATGGGATATATTGTCACACTCATCATATTCTCCTTCTAATAATTATGTGTTTTAATATTTTAGGAGCAAAATATTTGCATCAAATGTTGTCAAAAATTATTTAAGAAAACATATAATACATTTTGTGAATATTTACGGCTATGAATATTCAATAAATTTAATAAACGAAGTATCTTTCGGGGCAATCTTATAAGATAAAAACAAATTATTTTTGCCAATAAATAATGCACAGTATGTCTTTAAAAAAATATTTTATGTGTATGTACTAGTATGAAGTATAAATAGAAGCAAATGAAGTACGCAAAGATGCATCGGAACTGGAAACCGATTAACGTGGACGACCAATGCAAACGCTTAAAGGACAATGATTAACGGATAAGCACCTAGAATATGCAGACCCTCTATAGGAAAGATGCCTCTATCCAACTGTCGGAAGCCGTCAATAAATATAAGACTGACGTCACCGCAAGGTTGCTATAAAAGAGCAAATTGTGATATCTGCTACATATGCCTTGCGAATAGATATGAATTTGATACGATTTTGTGGCTAGCAAGAGACTGTGAATATCAGTCCAAATTGGTGATTCAAATTGGAAAAGCTTACTACAATCCATATCAAGAAAAGTTTCTCATCATCTGTGATCACGAGAGACAGACAAGGACTACACGAATCGTCCGTCAATAATATCAGGATATGAAAAAGGTAGAGAGTCCCCTATACAGACGAAAGAAATAAGATCAATAAAAGGCGCGAAAAGTTAACCGCATCTGTCTGAATCAAGGCTTTAAGTCTGGAGCATAAAACTGTAAGGATGAAAATGGTAATCTGGATACGAGTACGTACTGATGGCACAGGAGGAATATTTCTTTAAACTACTATCTGACGATGATAATATTCTGCCTTTAGAGAAATGCTGTCGTAGCCCCTAAACGAAAATGATGGTGTTGAAATTCCATCACCTATTCATATCGAAGTGCGTGTTGCTATACAGAGACGAAAGAATATGTAGAATTGTTCACGGTTGGCGGCGATATGCTAATAGTGAGCATGCAACATCATGTCTGCAGAATATGGTTGGTTGAAAGTATGCCCAGCGATTGGAATATCAGTACCCTTTATCCAGTTTTGAAAGAGGGAGACCCGACTATATAAAAACGAGTCTTAAAAAGTATATCTTTGTAATGTTACTTACGATAAAAATACCAAATATTCCCTGTGAAAATGATCGAAAAACCGGTCATACAAAATTCGCTCATTCAAGTTTTGGGAATACTTGGCTAATGTTTTTACAATAGAGAAAGTGATAGTAGTGAAAGTGATCCTCCTTTCTCACTAATATCTTATGAAATTCCACGTAACTGAGTTAAAACTTATAGAAATGATTAATTTTGAACTTAAATTAAAGAAATCGCCTGGATTTGATATGATTTCTACTGAAATGTTTTTTCAGATATCTGTCAAATATATCTATAAACTAACTAATCTATAATATAAGTCGTACGACTGACACATAGATGACGCTGCCATTGTCAAATCCATATGTCGTTTATGAAGTACCAACCTTCAAAAGACTATGTGTAAAATTTCATGACATTTACACACAGCTGTTTTAGTGAAGTTACTTTTGTTATTTTCAAAACAATGGATTCAAAACAATTTGTAATTTACTTCGACGTATTTCAGTTGACAGATCAGATATAATATTTACTTTAACTGATTTTGTCAGTGTTGCATAACACGCTCTCTGTAATTTTTTCTGCCAATATCGTAAGTGCTTTGAAAAATAAACCACACGCGTTTGATGGGTATATAGCTTTTGAGGACCAACATTGAATACTTCTGAGCTACAAAGATGTACCGTCATCAAGATACATCAAAATTTCCATGTGTTGTCTGTCTGGCTAACGACGATTCTATACCTTAACTATGTGTTTGATTTCTATTTAAACCGTTATGTGCAGTATTGCAAAAAAAAAGTTAGCCTTCTCAGCTGGTAGCTTCAGTATGTCAGATTCCATTTATTGTAAGCCTGCGAAATGCTTTCAATATATCTCGGATGATGATTGAGGTTCGACACATGTGTAAGGCTGATTCTGCGTTAGTTGGCGCAAATCATCGGGTCACCTCTTTTAAAACAGATTCCCATCGATGTACATAATTCATCTAACCATATTTTGCAGATAAGATGATGCATACTTACTATTAGCATTGGAGTACTAACGGGGCACTGTGCCATTGCACCTATGCTCCAACGGTGACGATTTCCAACTAGTGGATTATGCAGGACTTACCAATATGAAGAGGAGGTAGAATCTTTCAACCACTTCCTGTGTCTCTGTCCAGGACTGCAGACAAGGCGATTTCAATACTTGGATATCGCTTTTTCACTGGCTTGGAAGTGATAATGAAAGGAAACTTATCGAAACTCCTCAACTTCATCTGGAAAACCAAATGGTTTAACAAGGATTACATAGGTTAGCAACTCCCAAAATTTTTGAAGGCATCACAATTGGCAATATGTGTCTCCGAATGAAAGTGCTCACAACTATCAGCACGCGCCTTCCGAACCTAACCTAACCTACTATTAGCATACCGCCGCTAGCTTGAACAATTCTGCAGGTAGCCCATCTGTACCTTCCACTTTGTTGATCTTTAGTCTCTGTATACTAACACGCACTTCCATATGCATAGGTAGTGGATTTTCAACACCATCATTTTCGTTTAGTAACGAAAATTGTCCTTGAGTCAGACGGTTGACTTTTTGATTCTTGTTTCTACATACCTCAATTTTCTCTCGCTCGCACCTTTGATGATCTCGGAAGGTGTGAGGAATCTGGTGCTACATTCTACCATTTATTACGCCGCAGCAAAATTCATCAGCCTTAGACCGTTATTAGATTTGGGTTCATTGAGTGTTTTTGACCGTTTCCTTTATTTTGACCTGTGCGTTAAAATCCCCTAGAACAGTTTCAATAACATGAGACTACGGACATAAATTTCTGCGAGTATCAGCGTAGAAGGTATCTTTGATCAAGTCGTCCATTTCTTTTGAACGACATTGTAAACATTAGGATAAGTATTAGGGTGATATTACAAAATTTTCCCTTCATGTGGATAATAGCAAACGTTTTGTTTGTTTGTGAGAACCCATTAACTGAGTTCGAGAATCTCCTTCTAATCGTTAAATCGCATCCATATTCAACCCTATTCGCATGCAGCTGTAGTTAATATCATAGTTTTTGCTCATAGAGCAGTCTTGTGTAGTCCATCGTATTTACTGGATGATGCGAACGTTAACTTAATATTTATTTGTGGGTTATAATGCTTTTTGCGCAACCTTAATTTAAAATGCTTGGTATAGAACTCTCTGTTCGCACTGTTAGTTCACTTCACCATGGGTGCCAGATGACCATTCACGTGGAGGCTGTGCGACATCTTGGATTGAGGATGACAGAAATTGGGATTCTGCAAGTTATATGCGATCAGACACGTTGCTTGCGTACATACCCGCAGGGCTCGCGGTACCCTCTTAAATCCCAATCCCTACATAACAAATAAGGCAAAAGAAAGCATGTTAGAAAATTATCGTCTAGAGTCTCCATAAAAAATCAACTCAAATCGGTTTACCCTATTAGCAGGTATTAGCAGAACAAGAAATAGAGATGATTCACTTATTATATCATTAAACGCATCATAAACTTTCATTTCAAAATCCAACGTCATAAAGTAGTTTTCCCACAACTAAAAATGGTGTTTGGGCAAAAACAAATAGACGAAAAGCAAATAATGATACACAAATTAATTTTGAAGCCAATTTATAGCACTTGTTCCCGTGAGCATTTTGGCTTTAGCCAATTACGATATTTTTGTGTCAGATTTGGACCCGCAATTTGTGACTGCATTGTGCGGCAAGTTTCTTGATGTCGTTATTAATACTATGCCAACAGCAGTTTTACTAGCGAGCTACTTCATCTTAATTTGGCCTTTATGGATAAGCTTCACGACTAGCCTTCATGGTGAAGCTTCGAGACTGAGTTATACAACGAACGAGATACAACGCCTCGAGTATTGTCTGTCTGCAAACAAATCCAATCATCTCAAATAAAGGGAGATGAGATATTTATGACAAAAATAAGGAAACAAGCCATGTTAAAATTATGTTATGTTTTTTGCCTACCCTTCTAAAACACAAATTTTTACTCCCTGTAGTGTGTGATCGTTTTTAAAGTGCTCTTGTAGTAATCCGATATTGATAAGAGTATCATAATTTTCTATCTGATAATAGTGCTCACACTTGTCAAACTCAGAATCTGTTGTCCCAAGCAAGTATTTGAGTGATCGGCAAATTTATGAAAATGTATTTTATCACGTATTTTATGTATTCAGGACTAAATGTATGTATGTATTTATTTAGTCAGGACTAAACACGAAAAAGCACACAAATTTAATACAGGAAAGCTATGTACAGCTCAACACCAGAACGATTACGTAGAAGCAATCAAAAATCGTATTAAAACAGATATATTAAATATTAATACGAAGAGCGTAGACGAGATAGCAAAAGAAACAACAAAGGCGTATAACAAAGGTGAGCATACAGCTACTAGGATTTAAGAAAGCAAAAAACAAACCATGGATGTCGCAGGAAACATAAGGATTAATAGAGCAACCCAAAATACTAAAAATCAGAATGCTAAATCAAAATAATCTTTTTCGAGAAGACTATAGTGAGCTATCAAAACGAATAAAGAAATCAGCTAGAAAGGATAAACGATTATGGATCAAGTAACAAGCAGATCGAGCAGAAGCTGCAGCGGCAATTGGAGATATGAAAACGGTATACAAACAGTCCTATTGCAGCTCGAGATGGAAAATTAGTGACAATAGTGGAGAACAATTGACCCGATGGGTTGGGCATTTTACCAAAATGTTGAATAGTCCGCTAGAACTGCAGCCTTGAACGGATCAGCAAATACCAGCTGAACGTGATATTACCTCATCTGGAATAAATTGCTCACCATAAATTGAGTCTTAAATACATATGTTCTGAATTACTGCTGTGTGATATAATACATACTGCCGAAATATGACTACCACTCAATCAAAAAATCTGGAATGAGGAATCTTTACCCAGCTTGTGGAATGAAGGCACTCTAGTAAAAATCCCCAAAAAGAGAAACACCAAAGATTACAACAATTATTGGGGCATAACCTTGCTACCAGTGACGACGCGTACCCTATCTGGAACGGTGTTGTTTTTACAATGTTGTTTTTACGTGAGCCGCTTAAATTAAAAATGATATATTGAAACATATTAGATATTTCATTAAGTATAATTATATTACATTAGGCAACAATATATTCACATTATAATATTTATAATTTCATTAACAAAATAACATATTAAATAAATTAAATTAATAATTTATATATATATACATATAAGTTTAATATTATATCAATGTGGAATAAACACAACTTTTCACATACTTCTTATAACATCAAACCAAATTTTTTTTAAACAAAAGAGTTTGTACTCAGAACCATACATGTTTATACAGTGATCAAACAAAATCGAACACACTTGCGACGTATAAATGTGCGGCCAACTTTTCCGCACATCAGGCGGCTAATATGCGTTGGTGGCACAGATAAAAGAGGAGAGACGAAATTTAAAAAATGTAACTGAAATGTGTGTTGCAGATTTGACCGCACAACCAAGTGCTTCGGCAAATCAGCATGTTAAATTCATATCCATGCAGTTGATATTCGAATAGAACAGAAAATTACTGTCATACAATTCCCATTATATAAATATCTATTTCTCATATTACAATCGTGAGCACACACATATTATTTTGTTAAGATTTCTGTTGAGCACAACGAACGACACAAATTTGTGAATACAGTTGCAACGTATAAATGTGCGGCCAACTTTTCCGCACACGAAAGACGAAATATAATAGAAATGTTCTGCGATTTGAGCTGCAAACTTGTTTGAACAACTAACAACTATAGCAGCTGAGAGAAGCAAATTAATTGAGTTTTCGTAGACAATTATATTTAATTGTTTTTGCTAAAATTTTAATCTTTCAAAAAATATATATAGAAATGTAATAAATAGTATTAATTCTCGATGTAAAAATATTTAACAAATTTATATAGGACATTTTGTAAATTATGTTAGGGTGTGCGCCGCACATTTCCGCACCTTAGAGCAGGCGTCACTGCTTGCTAACCATTCCAAGTAAGATACATAACGCATTTCAGGAGCAGTAAACAAAATGTTACACGGAAATTGGTTCGAATTTCAAAAAACAGAACATGCGTCGGTCTCACCACCACACTTCACATTCTTTTTGAGCAATGTAATGAGTTGCGGATATTGGTATACGTAGTCTTTATTGGCTTCAAAAATGCGTTTGATAGTGTTAACAGAGGATTTCTTTGAAATACTTTAGAGAAGCGACAAATCCAACCAAAAAAATAAATCTTATAAAAGCAATATACAAGGAATTTAAATGCCGAGTATTGCACAACGGGTTGCTATGAAACACATTTGAAGGCGCAGCGGGAGTAAGGCAAGTGTGTATATTACCTCCACTTCTATTTAACCTTGTGGTCGATGCAATGATGCGAGTGCTTTTAAAAGGAAATAAAAGTATTCAGTGGAATCCATTCATGAATCTGGAAGATGTGGAATATGTAGACGAAGTTTGTCTACTAAGCCATAACACCAGAGACTTACAAGAAAATATTGAAGCACTTGGGGGGATATAGCTCAAACTCTTCGCCAGTTGTTAAAATAGAAGAAGAATGAAATAAGTGGATAAGTGGATAAATTCAATTATCTAGGTAGCATAGTCGATACTAAAAGCGGCGCTGA
>NC_051847.1:100053467-100158818 GCF_002237135.1 Teleopsis dalmanni | reverse complement strand
GAATTCATCAACATCGTTTAACGTTAGAACAACGATTTCAAATTGTGAAAATTTACTTTGATAAAAAATAAATCTGACAACTTTAAGAACTTTATTTCCAGAAGTGGTTCTATTAACTGGCCCTCTCGTTAGTGCGATTTAACACCTCCCGATTAGTTTTTATGGGATTAGGTCAAGACTTTGGTTTATGCCGACAAACCAGCAATTTTTGAAGTTCATTCGAATATTGACGCCATACGGTCACATTTATTTTGGAAGAAATAGTTAAAACTTTAACTGATTGAATGAAGGCTCAGTTAGACGGTGGGTAACGTAAGAAATTAATTCGAAGCGAAATGCACAACCAACCAAATCTGCGTATTTCATACCAACGAAATAAACAAAAACGGTGTACTTTGTTTATTTCGTTTCTATCAAACACACAAGTTTGGTTGATTGTGCATTTCGCTTTGAATTAATTTCTTACGTTACCTGCCGTCTAACTGAGCCTTGAACCACGTAACTCGTTACCGCGACAGACATATGCCGGAAATCATACTAAAAAAATAACTCCCATGAAATTATCTACCAAGTTATAATAAAAAAATTCCATTCTAATAATATCTTTGTCTTGTGTTATCATTTTAAGTTCTCAAGCAGTTAAAAAAACACTCAATACCTTCGATTTCTTTCACCAATACACATACAAATCGTTTGAGCAGGGCTTCAATAGCGCCATAATCAGATTCATTAAAGATTTCCTACATACAGCTTCTCTATTTGAACATTTCTTTTTATAACAATATATAATTACAACCAATATTTTGGATGAATTGCTTATAGACGTCACTGAAAACTTCTTTAAATAGCGCATAAAATTTGCCCAATTATATAAAAATTTCTCATTATAAATCTTTGCAAAACAAAAAATCCTTATCAGTTAAATCTACACAATTACTGTTATATATACATATTTATCAGATATAGTTGTAAAATTTATGCATTTTTATAGACATAAAGTCTTTTTTGTGTACTGCAATGATAAGGATTGTCAAACATAATCAAGAGCGTGTTTAGTAAGTACTATGTGACACAAAAGGTAGTTAAAATCCTCAAATAAAAACTGTCACGTGCCATTGAATTTGCTATGTGGTGACAAGTAAAGAGATATACATTTGACATCGTAGATAAATGAGTCAACATCTTACATGTAACCTTATTGCTTTTGCTGTGATGTACACTCAGCCCATAAATACTATTAGTAATGTATGCAGTAAATAGAAAAGGGTGTAAATAACTACAAATGAAATACATTCATAATATATATTTTGTATAAATATAATATTTGTTGAATATAACATAACGTATATTAAAAATCTGCAAAATTACACTGTATTGTATTATAAATAAATAGAAATTATAGTTTTTAAAATGTAACAGCTAAATACTTTAAGTTAGACTTATTAAGAAGTAATCGTTTTGTAGCAGATGGTTATGTGCTTGATATGTGATGGATATGTGATAGATGTGTATCAAATGTCATAGATGTCAAATAGATATACATTCTAAATACGCAACGAGCGATCACTAGTGCACCATTATGAACTGGGCCTTATTAAAAATATCTATGTTTATAACACAACTTTTATTTCTACGCTCATATTAAGTCATATATCAAATATCATTGACTTTACAGCCCTACAGGAATAATGTACTTCAAAACGTAAAATCAAATAAACATTGGATTTAGGCTTATCTGGTACCTTTGAAGTCGGAATTTTGGCGTTAGACCATATTGAAAATATCACGTTACCAAATACAATGTTGCAAAGGAAGTTTTTGTCCTCCGAATATACAATTCTGTAAAATTTTTAGGCCGTAAGTCAACCAATGTGGACCAACTTTGATCAAAGTACGACAAATCTATATTTTTGATATGTTCAAATCCAATTCTAAGAATTTCAATACAAATTTGGTATTATCTTTGATGAATTTACGCACAATTCTGAAGACAGTTTTTAAGCCAAATATGCCAATCATCATTATCATAAATTGGTGGATCAGCTGAATCGTTTCGGTAAAAGTTTTTGGGTACCGATAACAAAATCATATTGTAATTTTGAGTGTAACAATTTCTCTTTGCCCAATTTCATTTTACAGTATGTCAGTAAAAATCAGTAAAAAGTTTACTTTTGTTTTTAAATTTCTATATTTTTTGTAAAAAAAATCATAAACGATGATATAAAGTGGTCGTCATGGATTATCATTTGCTGTTAGCATTCAGTAAATTACATTCAGGCTTATGTACGAGTACCACAAAGGTGCATGCACACCAAAGCAGACGCTTGCGAATGAACGAACTTTTACAGGCATACGCTTTGGTTTGGATGCACCATAGGCTACCATAACACTTCAACAAGCTAGCACTTCGTGGTCCGTTTATAGTATTTAACGCTTATGTAAAATATAATGTAAAGATAAAGCCCAATGTTTACTGATAAAGCTCATATATTTACTGATCTAGACAGTGATGCCAAGTAATTCTTACACAATTAGAAGTTGTTCTATTGGAGCATTGATGTCAAAAATATACATCTATTATTATAGATCTATTCAATTTTTACCTAAATAGCTCGTTCAGCTGATTACTATAAATGTAAGTAGTATTGTAGCTGCCAAAATCAAAGATTCGGACCAAATCATATTCGGGTTAACTGTTTCTACTCCGAATATGGTTCGGAATAAATGCAAATATTAACCCAAGGAGAGACTTGTCTGATGTTACACAGTGGTTCAAAAGGCAGTTTCATTGCCCAATAAGCAAAATTTTTAATACGAGTACAACCTTTTGTAAATATCCAATTAGACCAAATTTTATTAATTAGACCAATTTATTTTTAAGACTTATAAATTAAATTATTATTTAATTATAATAAATTATTTTTTATTATTTAATTTTATGCAATTTTGACAACAAAAATCTTTCACTATACATAAGCGACTTAAACTTTTTTTTATTAATATTTGCTATTCAATTGAATAATTTTGGATAAAATTTCATAAAATAGTTTTGTTTTTTTATTTGTTTAAAGAAAAATATTTTATTATTTAGTCAATCAAGCCCTAATCGTTTCCAAATTTGACAAGCCTACACCTTTTGAAACTCAGAACAGATATCAGATCAGATATAACAATATATACTTTTTTGCTGAAAATGTATATTATCTGCCATTTCATTTTCGTTTCTATTACAGCCTTGTTAGGCTCACAAAAGTAAATTAGAATTTTGTTTATAAGATCAGATTGCTTCTAAAACTTAACAAAACGTATTCATTATTTGAAAGAGAATAAATGGATCTTAATTTTCTACTTTAAATAATTAATATTAAATTAATATTAAATATGTTATTACTATGTATACACAAATATTTGTAATTAAAATCATTCCTTCTTATTGGTAAATTTCATTTAAAATGCATATGTTTGATAAATAGTTATGAAATAAAAAACTTAAATAAAAATAGATATTAGATTAAATAAACAAATATAGTGCCTCTTTTAATAGACTAACAAAATTATATTTTTATCTACTTAGAATAAAATATATGTTATAACCGTTTTATATTATTTTTAAACATGTAAAAGAAATTCACTTATTTTTTGTGAATTAAAACTAAAAGAATAACATGAATACAAATATACTATATTTATTTAATGTGAGATGGTGAGTTTGGCATTGGAGTTCTGTACTAAGTGATACTTTAATCATATAATCACGAAGATTATCAGGAATACTCAAATTAGTCAGTGAGATAGGCGGAACTCTGCAGAATCCCCCCAACTCGGAAAAGGCTTAACATAATAACTATAATTGGACAATTTCTAAATTTTTTATTTCAACGAGTATGAAACAAAAGTTTCGTAATTTAACAATCAATCCTTAGCCGGGGTGTTATTTCTTTTATCATAAAGCGTATCAATTTTCACATGTTTTCGGGAAAAAGTTGACCTTTTGATTAAAAACAAGCGGTTGAAAGAATATTTTAAACAAATTGCAAAACATTTTTAGAAAAAAATTTCTCCTCCGTTTAATAAAGCAATAAATTCAGTGTTAGGCTTAAAAATGTCTGTAAAATGCCTCCATATAAATATTTCGATTGTTAAATCTTACAACTTGTGATAAAAGCTTGTGATAAAAGCTCTTTAAGAACACTTTGGATAATTTACAAGCTTTTTGTTAGGCAGTAAACAGCACTGGTAAATTAAAATTTTTGAAAGTAAAAACAGTACAAAATTAAAAATAAATAATTCGAACAATTTTATTTATATCATTTATATTAATCTGATTATTCATTTTGTATTATTAATCACACTAAAAATTATTATTTACTATACATTTTTTGCTCATAGTTCTGTCAAACAGTTGAAAAGATGTTCCGTAATACGATATATTGTACACTTTTCATCAAATGTAATAATACGGTCTTTTTTTTGCTTATTCCATACACAAACCGTTTGCTTGAAATAATACGGTCTCAGTTAGATATATTTAATAACTTAACTTTAATAACTTTTATTTTTCATTTTTTAAGAATATTTAACTTATTTTGCAAAACAAAACAAAAATAGAGCAGAGTATATTTTCTGTTATACGATATCCAAAGCAATATCGTCCGCGTCTAGTTATTAGTAGTTCGTTGATTGTTGGTTATAATAAGAAGAAAAAGTGTTTTGCCTTAAATTGTACCTTTAGCCATCCAAGTGCTGTTGCATTAAAAAAAATATATCTTTTAAAAGCTTTTTTTATATACAATATATACAAAACCGAATATAACTTCTTCTGTTTTAAAGGTTTTCTCCTAGTTTGAGTAGTGAACAATTTCCGTAAAAATTAAGGAGGAGGCCAAAGACAATAATTTCTGGTGTCTTTAGGTTAAATAATAAAAGGCGGATAAGACGCAGTTTATTTGTATTTGTATTCTATTTATTTGTATTCTATCCCCAAAGTAGATTTACTATTTTATTCTCTTGAACTTCATTCCTATTTAAATTTGTTTTATTAAAACATCTTCTGCATTTTAAATGAAAATGTCTATAACCACGTTTGCTTTGTCATGATTTGTACTGTTGCGGTAGGCCCAGTACGTGGGCCGGCTCGCAAACAATTAAATTTATAAATAAGAAGAGATTTAGTTGTAGCGTCAACATTCATTGATTGCGACGGCATCGTCGCAATAGTTATGTCATTCGCCACACTCGTCTTAACCATCGAACAGCTTAAAATGTCTTTAGTGCACGCAAATAAGCAGCGCTACATCGAGGAGCAAGGCCGGTTAATTGACGTACCTTCCCATCTTCCGAAAGGGGGAGTAATGTGACGTCAACATTCATAAATCGCAGCAACTATAAATTGAATTCAAAATAGTTGACATTAGAAAATTTACTTAGAGATTAAAGTAAGAAGAGATACGTTTCGAGTTTTCGGCTCCATAAATTGTCAGAATAAAATAAAATAAATTCTGCATAGTATATATTGCATTTGTGGTTTTTACTCTGCTTTAGAAGAGTACAAATATAAGCCACAGACAGCTCCTATATAGTGTTGTGATTTTCTATTTCTTTATGATTAGGCAAAACTTGCAATGCCTAAAAATATTAGTGGAGTTCTTCTAACAGAAAACTAACTATTATTCCCAATTATCCCTATCCACTAATAAGAAGGTTTAACTTTAGTGTCAACAATTGGCTACCAATAAATTACTTGTTAGAATTTCTAACTTTGGAGCGAATAATTTGGCAACTAACAATTTACTAATTAGAATTTTTAATTTTGATGTCAACGATTTGGGTACTAACTATCTATTAATTTGATAAATAAAAAAAATTATTATGAAAAAAATCTATTTGTATTTAAACTTGTGCTGTTAGAATGTTCTGCCCTAATGTACATACGGAATAGACTTCTCCGAATTTATATCCTTACGAAAGAGACAATAAAACTCTGTAAAGTAGGCTCTGTAGTACTCTTTATCGAAGCAACAGGCCTTAAAGACATACTATAAATACTAAAGAAGAACGCCCTCATATTAATGTGAAAGCAGTATCTAAGGCTCCGCCATCTCCCATAAAAGAAAACAAAACACAAAGAGGCTTTGTCGTTCGCTAGACTGATGGATTCTTAGTTCTTTAGTTCCAAAATGGTTAACTATTTTATTAATATCTAAAATATATTTCAGTCAAAAAACCTTCTTCAAAATACCAAATTACAACTTCTTCCATACAATATATCCCGACGGTGATGCACATAAAAAAAATAAAATTCTAATTCGTAGTAAAATTATGTATTGCTTAGCCGAACAGTTTAATTCCGAAGAGATTCAGATAATGAACAAATTACTAAATGATTGAATAGATGCTTTACTAATCACTGTTACCTACCTAACCACAGAGTTCAAAAAGAATCTTACAAAAATTTTATTGAATGATTTGGAAACAGATATAAGCAAGGAGAGACTTTAATTTCGACAATACGGCTCTAAGTCGATCGACGAACAAGACTGATTTTTAAAATCGTCTTCTAATTTCAGACTATGAATCGATGTGCTTAATAGTGTTTAGATTCAACTACTTGTTCCCCTATTCGTGTGTAGGGAAAACCCTTAAACCACGAGCAGTGCAGTTTAGTCACGGAATAACTTTTCAATAACAACGCGGCGATATTTTGGCTTTTCCCTAATAGTAAATGCTGGCTGGATAAAAACATAAATTTTTAAATAGTATTTTAATGTTTGAGATGTATGTGTAATAATTTTTATAGCAAGTGTGGAAAGCGCAGTTCACGAGACTTGCACAAAACATGTTAGGCAATTTTTGGTTTTAAATTAAACTTGATTCCAAACGAATAACAATAAAAAAACGGGATCAAGTGAGATAAGTTTCATAGAATTACACTAAGAATAGTAATTGCGGTTAATAAGATATTTGGCGGTTGTTAATGTTGGCTGAGGATATATCCATGTCTATACAGCACTTAAATCACAATTATGCTTCATACCAACAATCGAACATTTTAAATTCATAAAAATTAAATTATATAATGTTTATAATAAAAAGCTTATATTAAAACAAAATTTTTAGAGCATGATGAACATCATTCTGATGAAATAAAATCAGGAGAAGGCGAGCTATCCAATGAAGATAGCCTTAATTTAAGTCCACATGATGAAGACCAGGCTCGACTTATTTTAAAACGTAAATTACAAAGGAATCGTACCTCTTTCACAAACGAGCAAATAGATTGCTTAGAAAAGGGTAAAATATTTTATAATTTTAATAAGCAATATTTCCAATATTCAAAAAATTATTAGTTCTATTTTTGGTTTAGTAAATATTTGTGCTATTATTTCGAAATAGTTATCCTAATATATCCTATGCCTTTGTTGATTGATTCTTTTGCATATATAACAACAAGTAGAATTCGAGCGCACACATTATCCAGATGTTTTTGCCCGCGAGAGATTAGCAAGCAAAATTGGTTTGCCTGAAGCCCGTATACAAGTTTGGTTTTCCAACCGACGTGCCAAATGGCGACGTGAGGAAAAACTTCGTAATCAGCGAAATACGCCAAATACAACGAACGCTAATTTACTTACATCAACATCAACATTATGTGAAAGTTCAAATAGTTTAGGGGCGAATTCAACAACAATAACTACCTGTAATGGCAGTAAGTTTATTATTAAAAACACTAAAATTAGAAAGAACTATTTTGAAAAAATTTTTGAGTTTTAGTTCTGTATAAAAATCATGATTATAAATAATACAAACATTATAAAATTGCTTATCTTTCAGATTCGACGTCAGATATTGTATCTCCATCACCACTTATAAGTTTGACGCGTTCCTCATCAGCTCTTGGCGGATCTGTAGCGAACTGTTCTCCATCGACAGGTACACCTGATAACTTGCAAAACTCTACAGGAAGCAGTAGTAATAATAGTAATTCAGCTGAAATTTCTGTGAGTTCAGAAAAACCGTCTGGGAGCACAACTTTATTGGGTATTGGTAATGTTAACAGTACTATACACTCCGCCACTCAAACTAGTGTAAATAGTTCGCTGCTGCCTCCTCTTTCACCGCATTTAAACTTTAATAGCAATTTTGGAAGTACAATTAATTCATTATATCCTTCAATGCATCATCATACGATGGCTGTATCGGACACCTATAAGTAAGTGCAAGAGTAATATGAAAATCAAATTAATAAACTTGTATAAGTGGGTATTCTTTTTTTTTTGTTTTTCTGAAGAAGTGGAATGTTTTATGCACCGTCAGATCGTCGTTGGAATGGTGTGCCTTTTTCCCTAAGATTAATATATAGTATACGAACAAAAACACTTCCTCTTCGGCGAAACTTATTCCCTAACGGAACCGCGTTCGTAGTACTTCGAGGAGGGTCTGTTTTATGTTGGCATTTCAAGCCATGCTCTTGTGATTTTCGATCTGTATCCAGACCTCTACTTTTTCACTGCAGTTTCTTGGTGTCAGTCTAGTTTCTGGTTCTCCTTTCTAGGTCTAATTTCTTCGCTTTAAGGACATGCATCACATATGACACTAGCCAGTTCTCTGCATTTGCTCTCATATTTTATATATGCGGGTATTAAGTTGAATCATTTATTATGACAAATAAAATGACAATAAAATGTCATTTTTTTGCAAATATTTGTTTCATGGATGTATTCGACTGGTTCATTTTGCTACCAAGTTTACTATATTCGGAATTACAAATTAAAATAAGATTTTCCCATATTATTAGCGATCCTCTCACAACTTATTAAGTATCAAAAAAGTTTTAAATAAATTTAGAAAAAATTAAATATAAGTCATCTAGGTTTTTAGTACATGTTAGTAACACATTTTTTCTGAAACATTTGGCAAATTTGGAAAGTTCTTCTAATATTAACAGGTACTTTATTAAATTAAAACAACGTCTAAATCTAAAGTTGTAAAGGTTAACAAATTTATATGGGGTGTATTTGTCACCATTCCCAAGGTTTTTAATTGTAAGCTTTGCAGCGTTTTAACAAACGATTATATTATTAGTTTTTAATATTATTATCACATTATTATTATATTATTATTATTATATTATATTATTATTATTATTTTTATATCATTATTATTGTTATATTTTCTAAAAAGAAACTTTAAAAGGGCCTGAGGGAAAGGACCTGAGGGAAGGGCCTGAGAAGTGTGAGAAAGTTCTATCCACTTTGTTCTAGTATAATTTCAGTGCTTATAAGTTATGGTTTATGGGACTGTTTTAATTAAAAATCCAAGTGTATTAGTTGTTATATTTTGTGAAAGCAGAAATGTGATAAAAATCGTCAAATTTCAATTACGAAAGTGTGAAAAGTATGAATTCAGATAAAATACCCGAAGTCATTGCTTCTTGCTTTAAATTCAACCTTTTAAGTCTAGCATGTTGCCCAACAACTATAAGCGGTCTTACAAAATCAATGAAAATTTTCAAACAACACGCCTTTAATAGACGTGACAAGCTGTTAGCTTGCTATTATGAAGTACTTAAAAGATGCCTTCAAATTTCTATTCTAATTTGATATCAAATGCAAAATGAATTATGCTAGTTACTAAGTGATACGCATAACTTCATCTTTTTCTGCTTTGGAATTGTAGGGGTTGCCCAAATTCATTGGACAGAGTGGGTATAGAATCCAGCGTATGTAATTTATTATTCCCAGAGCAATATCGTACATCTTTTAAATATTTTTTAACTGTAATGTCGAGCGGTAATAGCGAGTCCTGATTTTTATTATACCTATAATTTATACACAATATTTTACAATTGTCTTCATTGTATTGCACTTACTAGCCGACAATCTTCAACCTCCCATTGGTGTTTTTATCATTTTCACTGTCAGCAAAGACAAAATTTAGCATGTCATCTGAGTACGCTTCTTCGTACAGAGTCTTCCTATTCGTCTACAGAGGACAGACGAACAATTGCAAAAACGTGTCAAAAGATTTGTGAGGTTTGCTGGACCTGGGATGGTTTACTGAATTATGTGCTGGGAGTTTCGATGTCAAAGATGATCGTTGTTCTAGTTGATCAGTTACTAAAAAAGGCGATAAAATTTTGCAAATAGTAGAGCAAGACCGACACGCAAGTTGTCAGACGACAGCGGAAGCACATGGCAGTTCAAAATTATTTAAAAAGTGCAGGCTAAACAAGAACGCTTGACTGAATTACGATCAGTGAAACTTTGTTCTGACGTAACAAAATTAAAGTCACGTTACGTTTACGTTCAAAAGCCAGTAACCCTCCAAAGGTGACTTTAAATCCTGAACTGATGGAGGATTGTGTGTTTGGTAGGATTGGAAGAGAATTGTCCAGCCTAGTTTGAAAGGAAATTGGAATGAGCTGATTTAGCCTGAAGTAACGGTTAATTTGGTCTTCTACTGCTTATAACTTGACCGCTTGAGTATAACAATCAAAGAAAATCGGCCTAAATTAGCAAACAGAAAATGAGTCGTGTTCTACTATGCAAGTCATACATAACTTGGAACAAATCAACGAAACTTGATTGAGAAATTTTGAGCCATCTACCGTATAGCTCAAACCCTGTACCCATGATGGCCATTTATTTCGGTATCTGTAAAACTCTCTTGATGAAAAATAATGACCAATTTAAGAGCCGCTGATAATCACTTGGCCAACTTTTTCGTCAATAAAGCACAGCAGTTTTATACCGATGGAACCGAGCTATCTAAAAAATGGCGAGATAATTTCAGTTATTTCAGTTTCAGTTATTCATATTAAGCAGTCAAGATGCATTAATTAATTAAGGTGCTGAACTAATCACCCACCCAGTTATAATTTTTCGATTATAACTATATTAATTTCGATATTAAAAAGAGGAAGTTTTTTGTGACGATAAAGTTATTTTTATATGACACCAGATGTTAGATTGGTTATGATGGACCATAATATTTGGTGTTACTGCCAACAGGTGCAGCTAGTTAATCTGCAAACAAATCTCTGTTGAGGTAATTAATAAGTATTAATAAGCAAGTACTCCGACTCCGACCAGGGTAAATTGTGCAGATTGAATTTCGAAATTAAGCTCGGCGACAAGAAGTTATGTCAATTCAAAACTCTGAAGACGGATAACTAGAGATATCCTTGTCAGCGGTGAAGCACAAAGGATGCACACATATAAACCTTCACATACCATATTTATCACACACGACCAAAATGGCCAAAATATGACATTTAATTGACTCCAGCGCAAATTTATCATCCGCTTACAAAAAAGCCAACGTCACAAAACCCATTAATAGATAATAAAATTCTCTAAATGTGTATTCTGACAGAAAGAATACATATTAGATTTCCTAAAAGGTTTTCTAAATTTTCGTGTTATTAAAAGTTGCATCACACCCAAATGAGACAAAATTCAAGCCAACCAGGACTTTAAGAAAATTGTGCAAATGTGTCAGGTCAAACAATTTACAGCGAGCGTCTCGGAATTTAGGCGATGTTACCGAAGCTAATTGAAAACAATGTTAAAAATAACGAAACACTAATTGCATGGACCCCTGGAGTAGAAAAAATGTTTAGGTATGCAAACAAGAACTAGTTCACCCTGCTATCCTAATGCAATCATCATCGAAAGCCAAATTATATTTATGTGTGGATGCCAGCAAATTTTGCATCGGAGTAACGCTACACGAGTTAAGAGGTAGTCAGAAAGACTCTTGCAATTTTTTATAAGCTCATGGCTGAAAGCCAACAACGTCAAAGCACTTACGACCTTGAACTATTGGCAGTGTTCCAATCTGTGAAACACTTCGAGCACTTCGAAAGCCGTAGTAACACCATATTGGTTGATATCATCCTCTACCATATACATATAAACGAAATTTTGAGAAGGCAACACCAAAACAATCACGGCGACTCAGTTTCATCAATAAATACATATTCATATGTTTATTTAACATTTAGCTGGCAAGGACAATATTGTGGCCGATACCCTCTCTAGTGTGGTAGCAATTGATGGGAAAGACCAAGTTAATTTGCTCAAGTTAGTAGAAAGACAGCAAAACGACGCCGATTTAGTACCATGCGGCAACATTACTTGTTTGAAACCAAAAATATAAAATTTGCAGCCACCAACAAAACATTATACTGCGATGTTCCTATCAATATGTTCGTATATTTCACAAGACTCTCGAGAACAAGTTATCAACTCTTTACACAATTTGTCATGCCAACGTGAAAATATGTTGAAAGTATAATTTAAGTATCAATTTTGCAATTTTTATTCAAAACACTTACTCTTCTTGTTTTTATAACCAAGCATTTACATGACTTTACAACATGTAGTTCTTTTCTCTTTGGTTTATATTAATTTCCAACATACATATTTGAGTTAAATAAGCTTAATGCATGACAAACAAAGATATAGAGAAATATAGTCAGAGAAAATATTTGAGTATTATCCTCGCACTTCTCTGGGAGAAAGTTCTAAAACTAATCAACAAAAATGTTTTTATATGTAGTTATTTTAAAGAATATGTTAAAAATTTTATCCAATAAATTACCAATTAAATTAAAGAATATGTTAAAAATTTTATCCAATAAATTACCTGTTATTATTATATAATTTCATTTAAATTGAGCTTTTATTACTATTTTCAGTTCATTGTCATCCTTCACTCAAATGTCGTCATCACTAGGTCAACAAAGGGAATTAACTCCGCCATCGCTATACCAGTGTCACATGTCATTGCGACCACCGACGCATCATAATATAGGAAATTCATTTGGAAACACTTCTTTATCAATTGGAAATAATAGTAATAATCAACACGTATATTATGGAAGTGGTAGTGATTCTATAAGTGGATACCCTTCGCATGTAATTGGAGAAAATATTTCAATGCCTAACCCAATAACCTGCAATGCTGATTTTAACCGTGAAACCTCAGCCGCTAATCAATTAATTAATTCAGGAACTAGTGATAACTTATCAAATTCATCGTATATTCAACTAGGATATAATTCTTCTGCATCTAGTACAGTTGCTGCATCCTCGATTAGTTCTAATAATGGCAACAGTGCGACGGGTAAACAGCAACAGTTCTTTGCATCTTGCTTTTACTCACCTTGGGTTTAAAAATCTAAAAACTTATGTACATCGGTTTATGACTAAACATTGAAAATTGTTTTATTTTACATAACATAATATGTTGTGAATAGTTATTATATATACATGTGTATATGTATTTGTTCATCTTATGATAAGATGTAATATAGTATATAAATAGATTTATATTTATAGTATCTAAGCTTAAATAAATGGAAGACATTACTTAATTTAAAAAATTTTATATTATTTTGTATCTTTCCAGTCGTTGTTACCTTTATTTTGTATTTATATTAAATAATTTGTTAAAAGTAAATTAGTTAAAAATTTTATTTCTGGAATAAAATTATATCGATTATAAATCAATATGATATACAACATATAAATAAATTAGTTATGCTGTAATATGTAAGTATAGTTGTTACTGCTAATAACATATATATGAAATGCATAGATATATAATTATTATATATTGTTGCGTAGAAAAGAAATGGATATATTATTTGATTGGTATAATGATAGCAAAAAATAATACCTGTTTTAGGTGTTCTGCATGTAATTTATTTTGAATTTTCAAGAACAACGTGGTCTATGTTTGGCGTTCGCTCATTAAGGGTGTAAAACTACTCTAACAACTAATTTTACAGTCGTAATTTAAACCTCAATACTGACTTAAGTATGATTTAAACCACAAAGTTGATAACTTAAGTCCCTTACTGCCGACTATGAAATTAGTCGTGAAGGTACTCACGAAATCCATGAAATTTAAGCAACTCAAATATATAGTATTTCAATTTCAATAAGAGGCTGAGCTTAAATTTTCATCGCTTAAATCACATATAAAATTTTTGATTGAAATCAATTTCCATTTTTATGTAAAAATAATTCAGAAAGAAATGTAAAAAAAAATATTTATTGGAAAACTAATTACGTTTAATTTTAAAAAAAAAAAAATTATTTATTTCCTACAAATATTACAAAAAAAAATATACCCATCGACAAATCAAAAAATATTTGTCGCTGTGTGGATGAATAAAAAGCATGCACAGAGCCCTTGAACTATGCATGCATATTATGACCGACGTAATTGACTGAATATTCAAAAAACACGATCAAACCCCTTAAGTGATGGCTCTTTTCGAATAAAATTGGCACTCGAACGCGTTGGTTCATATGCTGCCCATCCCAGTTTTATGAGAATGGCAATTGGATCAAGTGGGCCGGCATACACTATTGCACATTAAACATTTGTGTTGGCCCAATTTATCACAGTAGCATTAATGGGCGCACATTCTCTAATTCTACAATAGACAACCACTTAAAATTACATCCAATTTTTGGTCACACTTTCTTACCAGTGACTTTACCAGTGCAGCTGTAAGAGTTGTTTTTTACCAATAACACCTAGTTGAAACTCAATAATCTAGCATGGAGATTGACGACTTTTCATCCAATAGCCGAAAAATCCTAAGCTAACCTTTTAAATTCATTATATTAATCAACACCAATTTAAATAGGAAACTCGAATATAGCACAACTTAAAACTTGCAGAGCTGCTTTAGGCTTAGATCGCAATTATTGTTAAGGTTCACGTAAAAACCTATTATGGTTTCTACGGCAACCAATAACACTGAATGACTTTCTTAATTGGCTATGGATGGCTTTCTGCATTTTACGCAGGCATGAAAAAATCAGTACTGCTTTACTTTTCCCAACGTCTCTCAGGCCACTTTTTTGTTCAGTTTCAACAGTTTGCGCCTGTATAACGCAGCGTGACTGGTTTTAGCTAATGTGACAATAGGTAAATTATTTTCGCAATTTGACTCAATCAGTACATTCTTTTATTTTAGGGTAGGCATAAAATGTCCATTCAAACTATTTAATATGCAGCAAATTATGAACCAGTTGTTCCAACAATGTTGGGTTGCTTATATGATGCTCACAATTGACCCATGACACAAAGGCGACGATATATCGCATAAGAGATGTCAAGCGAATTAAATTATCAATATTTTTCTTGTTCACTTTATTCACGTCATACACCTTATTTATGTATTTTTTTATTTATTTTCACTAGCAAATCTGGGTGACCATATCAAAATTCAAATTCTATAAGAGCACATTAGATGGATATATTAGTAATGACTAGACGTCTCCCTTGACTTCTTCCATTAGATATTTCTGTAAGTGCAATTAATTAAACGCACCGCAGACTCTTCTACTTTTCGTCATCTTTTATTTTATTCAATACAGATTTATTGTTAGTAAAGTGGTCAAGTCGATTTGTTACGACTTGAGGATTTGGAATCAGCATTACGTTCCTAGATTAGATTCTATACATAAGAAAGAACAAATCATGCAACAAATAATGCCTCTATAAACAGAATAGTATTGAAATTTAACAATTGAAAATAAAATTATAATTAATTAATAAATTCAATTATTCTACAGCTGGTTTATGATTTCGTCCTAATATAAACACAGCAAGTAAAATTGTTAATAAAAACTTTCATAGTAATAGTAACAAAACTCCAGAAAAATATGCGAACAAAAATGTCAAGTACGGTTTTGGATCAGTTGGTTAAGGTGCGCCGATTCTGAGCTTCACCTTTGGCATAACCCGAGTTAGAATCCTGGTATTTGCAGTCTCAAAAATAATTATTTATGAATAATTAAATACAAAACTCGAAACAGCTGTATGGTCAGCCAAAAATTCAATTAAATAAAATAATATAAAAAAAATAAAATTTATATAATTTAAAAAAAATAATGTAAAATAATATAATATAAAAAAAAAAAATCTCTTTATTTAGATTTTATTTTATATTTGATACATCATTTTCAATTTGTAGCAGTCATTCTTTTCTTTGAATAGTTTATTAAAAGTATTATCTTTTAAAAAAGTGTGATTTTTAACCTTATTCAATTCCAAATTAAAATTTTCATATATAGGCATTCATTAAATATATTTCTTTATATACATTCTTCTTTTTGCTAAACAAATGGGTTAAAATAAAATTTTTCATATTTCAAATTTTAAATCTAATTAATAAATTCCTTTTATTTCTTTGGATAATATACAATATCATGGAATGGCGTCTCTTTCATTTATGTTCATGAATATTATCTTTTGTGATCCGATGCGTTCACAGGTTCGATTTATGTATCAATTGCTCGTCATTCTAGTCTTCCAATTAATTTTTAAAAACTATTTTTAAGAAAATTTATTGCATACATCATTGCAGATCTTGGTTATAATTTGCGAAGTCACTAGAGAAAATCTGATAAAATTTATCCGACAAAATATGCTAAAAGTTGTCTAAATATAAGGATGCTGTATGATGACACCACAGCACACTTTGCTGGCGGAAGAGAAATGACAACACTACGAAGTTAATATGGTTAATGCAGCTCTGTACTAACTTGCTTAGGAGCTACGCTGAAAAATTTACCATTTTCTGATTGCATTTAGTCACTACAACGACGCGGTCGCCAACATCTTTACCGAGTTTTATTGCCTCTTCCGTAAGAATATACATTCATAGGAGCCTATTTCGTATGTCCATTAGCGCAGAGCATTCTAACAGCACATATGTGACCGACTTCTCAATCTCTTCACAGAATCTACAGTTTGCATCTGTATGTATACCCTGTCTTGTAAGATTGTGTTTTAGTCTACAGTGCCCTGTTGGGATTACTGTGATGTTTCTAAGTTTTTCATTTGATAGGTTTATACAATCCTGATATCTCTAATAGTTATAGGTACCAATAAGTGATTTAGATTATTTTAGTCCTAGTATATTATCCCAGTAATCCCTATTATTCTGGTTTTTCTTTATTTTTATAAGAGAAAGAAGCACAAAAAGATTCCAATACAGTGAGCTCCGGTGTGGTTGCTACTTTCCTGGTTAGTTTGTCCACGTATTCATTTCCGAATACGCCAGTATGTCTCGGTACCCAAAAAATCGACACCTGATTTGATTCGCCAAGCAGATTTAGCTTAACAAGGTAGTCTACCACCAGTCTTGGGGTCATCTCATCCGAGTTCAGTGCCTTGATCGCCGCTTGGGTATCTGTCAGTATTGCAATATTTTTACTCTGGTAATTCCGTTTAATATTGATAAGTACGCATTTTTAAATTGCGTAAATTTCTGCTTGGACGATGCTTGTATTTTTTCTCAGCGCTTACCAGCTTCTTGGCTGGTCCAACTATGCCCAGCTCGGCACCTTCCTTCGTAATAAAACTGAACTTAGGATTCATCGTGTTCCGAACGCTGCTTGGCAAGATTTTCGAACTTCTTTCCATTGAGCCAGCTATCCGTTGTATTTCCTTTATTCATTCCTAGAACTGCCCTTTCCGATTGGGACCTGATGTATATCGGCATAAATGATGTATATCGGTATATATGATGTATATCGGTATATGTGATGTATATCCCTTATATATATGCATGCCAGTCTTTAAGTGTTATTCTGTTGTCTGGATCCATTTTCCCAGATGAGTGCTCCATATGAGATGATAGGTCTGATGATCGCCGAATGGACCCATTGCAGTATTTTTGGTGTACAGCCCCAACTTTTGCCTGCTGTGGGTCTACAGGTCATAAGAGCCCTAGTGGCTTTCTTCGTGATCTCCTCAATGTGGTGTTTCCAGTTGAGTTTTTTGTCGAGATGTATGCCTTAGAACTTAACCGTTTTCTTGATTTCTACCTCAATTCCATCGATTCTGATAGATTTCAGATGTTTCAGATGTATTTCCAAACTTTCATCCACCGATATGCTCGACACATGAGTGGTGAGAGTGTCTCACCTTGTGGACATTCTCGTGTGGTATTCATCCTCATTAGACCCGAACAAGTGCTTATTTCTACCTTTTTAGTTCGAAGCATCCACCGTGCCAAAGTAGAATTTATTCCTCTGTTTATTAGTGATCTCCTTATAACGTCATATTAAGTTTTGTCAAAGGCATCTTCTATATCTAGAAATGTACATATTACTGTTTCCTTCTTCTTAATACTATTCCCTATTATGTTCATCAACTCAAACAATGCGGTTTCAGTGGATCTCCCCGCCCTGTAAGCATGTTGGCATGGATGTAATGGGGTAACAGATATTTTATTCCCTGTTGAATAAGTGCCGGAAGTATACCATCTATGCCAGGTGATTTAAATGGTTTAAAGATGCTCACCGCTTATTTGATTCTAGTTGTCTTACGTATTTCCTTAGCAATATCCCAGGTTCCTTTATCTGCTGTTTGGCAAACTTCCTTAGTGATATTCTCAGTTTCTTGTTTTTCCATGCTAGAGAATCCTGGGATGTGAGTCTCGACAAGTAATTGAATCCGTGTACGTATTGTTATCTTTTTCAAATTGGCTGAGGAAGTATTTTCTTTCTAGCTAATACTTTGCAGAGTCCTCCGTAGTGTGTTCTATGCTGTTATAGAACATCCTGAAACGTTCACTTTTTGCTCTCCAAATTTTCTTATTTAAGAGAGCAAGAGTGCTTCTATACTCGGTCCAGCACCTAGTGCGCTTCGATCGGTTGAATAGACTTCGAGCCGTTGTTCAATCAATAATGACATTGCTGAGATTTTCAACTATGGATTTCAGTTGGGTTTCATGCAAGATATTTCTCCCTATATCTAATTGATTTAGGTTAACTCTTAGGTTATTCTGGTATTTTTTCCAGTCTTTTTTCCTAGCTATTCTATTGATTTGGGGTGCTCCTTCAATGTCAAATCTTATAATACTGTAGTCTGACATCAATGGTTCATTAGAAACTAGTTACAAAGGTTAGCGTATTCCCTATATTTATAATTTTTAATTTATTTTTATTTATAAATTCTCATCAAATTTTCAAACGTTACTCACTCCGTTTGTTGGTGTCTCTGGTGGACTGTTACTAAATCCCTGGAGAGGAATTCTGAAAGACATAGAAAGTTAATATTTTTATTCAATACAATACAAGTTCTGGGGTTATCACATATGACATCCCATATTACCTGTGTGTATTTAGTGACTAGGCCACAAATCCGATATTTGAAAATCCTAAGCTCTTGGACCAGTATTACACTCAGATTGTTCCTGAGTGTTGCTCTCGAGATAACTACCGAGGCAGCTTTCGCATGGTGTAGATTTATTTGAGCTATTTTTATATTTTTCTATGACCAGATGTTATGTAGGACTTGGTTTTCTTCTCTGTCAGTGGGACATCATCGATATACAATAGAGAGACTTGGTCCGAGTCTTCTGTTTCCGCCAAGTTTAGCAGCGTCATGTCGACATCATCTATGTCCTCATTTTCATGAGGTAGGATGCTGATTTCCTCAACTTGTTCGCTCCTTATAGCCTCTGCTTCAATACTTCTTACCACAACTTCCGGTATTTCTTCCCTCGGAATCGGTGATAATTCGTTATCCTCAGTTGCTACGATATCTTTACCCGTCCTGCTCTTTTGGAGGTGAACAGGGATAGAGCTGAATCTGTACGCGATTCTACTGTTTGCCGCTCTTATAGTGTCTAACGATTAGTCGTCGATCCCAATCGTTAGCAGCCTCTCATTCTTCATCTCCTTACTTTCATATATTCTCCACAAATGTTTGTGGAGTCCTTCATTCTGTGTTACCATCAGCTTCAGCAGTTTATCGTTTTCGAAGCCTGCTGCCCTAGTGAGATAAGCTGTCATAAGGTGAACACCGGGCATGTTTTCCCCGGTGCACGTGGTCAGCTGAGTACTTTCCCAATTTTTATGGTGTGGTATTACTTCACTGATCCAGTCAGTCGTTACTTTGCTCGCACAGTTTACCAGTATAACACTTGATCAAAAGTGGATGCTTTCAAACTTGAGTTTCGCTTTCCAGCCCTTATACATTTCCTCCATTAAGAGGTCTTCTACTCTTTCTTGCTCTTTCTGTGTGAGAATGAATTCTGGGTACAGAGTAGGAAGAATTGCCTTGCATTCTTCTACTGAGTAGAAGAATCTTATACCCTTGGCAATGTTTGAGTAGCTGACTCCAGCACCTACTGTTCTCCTGGGCACAAAGGAGGGTACAGTAGTTTTTGCTGTACTAGCCACAGGTTTGGGTTGTGCCTTAGTGTCAACCCTGCTCCTCTTTGCAGTATTACCTTGCGTTGGACTTATCTTACCTCTTCGGGCTTTAAGCCCTCTTTGGGATACCACAGGTACCATTTGGTACCGCCACTCACACCTGTCAATTTCCTTACATCACCGGAAGAGATGGTTAGCCCTGATGTTTGTCCAGTACTGATCTAAGGTTGTGGGATGGCCTCCTAAGGTGCCGAAGCATCGTTAGAGCCCACAACTTTATAACCTTCCTTTTGATTTTAACCTGCTGAAGTTGCAGTTATTGCTGAAATCGCTGGACCAAGTTTCGTTTCCTTTGATCCTTTGCCTTCCTTACGTTCTTGTAGTCTCCATGTAGGAGTTAAAGCCTGGCGTTCAGTATTTCGGATATGAGATTCCGCCTGGTTCGCCAGTTGAGTTGCAGCATGAGATCCTGCTAGTTTGTTTAATTAATTTAAATTCTCCATAAACACCCACGAGAGTGGGGGAAAGGCATGTCCGCTGTGTCATAGCCCCCTCTAACACGGTAAGTCCACAGTTACTCACTGAGGCGAGCAGTTATCAGTTAAATGCACGTTAGAATACAATCTGTTAACCCCGACTGCAAACATCAATCCGATGGACACGTGTTATTCTGGATTAGGGTGATATACAGTTTACTCTGACACCTTTACACTTACTTCACACTCACCCTTATACTTACATTAACTCTAACTACATTCACATCATATATATACACATAGAACACATAGAACATATATATGGAAACATATACATACCTTATCACAACATATACCCACAACATTAATTCATACATGCATATGGACTGCAGGACAACACGACTACTGGTAGTGCTTTGTTGCAATTATGAGCCAAACCGACATCGGATTTCCCATCCACTGAGTTGTCAGCGGGTCCTGTCAGCAAGCTTGCCTGTAGCTAAACCCCTACACCACGTCAAGATGCCTACCACGTATTGGACACGATAACTCAGAAATAGAACACGTGAAGGGAAAACACGGTATGAGACAGAAAAATTAAAATACTGAACTTTATAAAAACCATGCTTTAATCATAATCTGCTGATTGATGTTTCAATTTTTATACACTGAAAGTTACAGAAAATTATGTGGACAGCAACTAAACCAGTACTTTAAAATTCAGCAAGAGAGAATGGCTCAGTGCGACATTTTGACAACGAGTTAAAACTAAAATATCAAAAAAGGAAATAATGCTACACCTTTATATTGCAAAGTTTACAAAACAGATAAAAAGACGAGGAAGAGCGAAAAATTAGTCCGAGAAGCCGAAGTTACAGCAGCCAAAGGAAAACATAAAGTTTTCGATATTACTGTGAAGTTCTGCTCTGTATATTTATGAATGAAACCGAAAAGATTCGAAAAACCAAAACTAGACAAGATTAGGCATAAAGGCAGAGTTATACATCGGAACACGGAATTACAAACCTCAAATGAATACAGTTCAAAGTTGATATATAAAATTCAGCACAAGAAAGTCTGTGGGACAGATATGGTGAACTATCTGAAAATGAAAGAGTCCTTTTATATTCAAGCAAAGAGGAACAAAACATCCGCCCAAGTAAGGTTGTCTTTCTTATAAAGTATGGAAAGTATGGAACTGGTACCCAAAAAGGCAATGAGCAGAGGCTGCTTGAGCTAGGCTATCACAGAAATTTTATTGTAAACGGAGCATTATTTATTTATTATAGCGGGCATCGCTCCTAGATGTAAGAACTAAAAGCGGAGCAAATATTGGAAGCGATCATTACCGCGTCGAATAAACTTTAAATTAAAATTGGCAACCGTCAAAAAAAACGATAACAAAAGGCCGAGAAAAATCAACATAAACAAATGTAAAGACCCCCAACCAGTAATACAATTCACCTCAAACCTAAGAGCTGCCTACAAAGCCTCAAGAAGCACAAATAACGGCAACCAAAATGTAAACGATATTGAAAAGGCGACTTCAAACATATACAAAGAATGTACTTCAGAGATACTTGGATACACTTGTGTCAAGTAAGAACTAGCTGGCAACACTACGGCATATAAAGAATAAAAGAAAAAGAAGAGTACGAAAGAAGAAGTAGAAGAGAACAGTGTCAACAGAAATAGAAGTGTAGTGGTTGTTTATGAACAATGCGTGCAAATGAACGTGAAAATGAAAATTAAAAAAATAAAGCTAATACTTCTTAAATTTAAAAGGTTGTTTTATTGAACTAAAGTTAAACTGGAACGAAAATATCTCTAGCATACGGCGGGGTGATATTTTTTCGGAAATGGAATTAATCATAGTGGACTACGAAAATTGTGCACATTGAGACTCTGCTGGCAAGTTCTGTGAAAATTGTACACGTTGAGACTTCGCTGACGAGTTCTGCAAAAATTCTGCGCCTTGAGGCTCTGCTGACAAGTTTCGCGAAATTAAGAAATCGTTTTGTGTTTTTTTTTTGTAATGCGCAACCACGATAATACGATAGTAACGAAGATTTTGTACCACAAAGAAGTGCTGCAACCACAGATCGACCGTAATCAAGTATCGAGTAAAATAGTGCAGCCTCCGTATAACCAAACATGTTGGTCATATCCGCAGATGATGGTGTCGTCACAAATAATGTCGTCACGAGAGGCACCGATGTAAACCAATATGCAACAAGTTTCAAATGGCATGTCTCCAGTTTGGCATATTCAAATATCAAGTACTAGCCAATTGAGTGGATACATAATGCCGCAAAATTTATACACACAAACGCAAAACATATTACCACACATGTGAATAGTTCACCATATATAGTACCTTCGTATATAGTACCTTGTCCATATATTACGCAACCAGCACCCTACGTTCCTTCAAATCAACTTCGCAACGTACGTGATGTAGTAAAATGATTTCCTGAATTTAATCTTGTATCAAAAATTTCGCCTAATGCCGTGCAGTATATTAAACGTGTTAAAAAGTTGAAAAATGCTTATGGTTGGAATGATAATATTTTGATTTTAATTGATCCAGCCAATATTGGGTGGATTCGTTGCAAGAAGTTTGTGTTACGTGGAAACAATTTGTAGATCGATTTTTAATCGATTTTTCATCTACGATAAACGTGGCCGATACACATATCGAAATATCAAAAATCATAAGGCAGCATAATAAATCGCCGTATTATTATTAGTAAATGCTGGCATTAGGCATGAAAGCGAATGTGCCCGAAAGTACAATTGTAAGTCATATTATAAACGATACTGATTTGAAAAAGAAAATTTTGAATAATTGTATGCAATGCACCAATTTGTTGGGTGATATAAATAAAACACTGTCTATACAACGATATAAATCCCGTAATGAATGTAAATTACAAAACAAATTCAAGTGTCAATAAAGCGAAATTCCCCATCCCAAAAGTTGAACTCCAATGTGCCTAAAGAACAAAAACGGTTCGATCGCATCAAGTGTTACAATTGCTAGTTGACCACTACTTAAAAGATTGTTCAGAGCCACAAAAGAGAAGTCGACGTGGCAAGTGCACTGATTCGTGAATAATTTGCAATCAGAATTGGGCAGACAAAACCGCATACTGTAGTGCTAAAATCTTTGGAGGTGGCGAACACGTTTGCAAAGAAGAAATCGATATTGACATTGATTTCTTCTCAAATCGATATTGACATTGAAATAAAAGCGAAAATTTGTATTTTAGCAGTCGATAATAAATTAATATGTTTTACTCGGTGAAGATGTACTATGTCAGAACGATAAAATATTGATGATTGAAAACGGACAATCTTGAATCGACACCTATTTTCGATAAATGCAGCATCGCATCTAAGTAATGATGCTCGATGCTTACAACTATTCTGATGGATTTTCAAGATATATTCTTAGAGACGGCCTCTGAACTTGGAAAGTGAACAGTAGCGATGAAAATTAAACTTAATATGAACACAATGATTCGCATGAAACCTTACCGTGTCTCATTCGCAAAGCATCCGACAGGTAATTCATACGTGAATTACTCGATAGCGCGATAATATGACAATCTGATTCTGTATTCGTCTCACCGATCGAACTGGTTAAAAAGAAAAACAGAGAACATCGTTTCCATGTTGACTACCATTGTTTAAATAAAATAACCACGAAGATGCCCATCATGAAGGAACAGTTTACGCAGCTGGCAGGTTATTGTTATTTCATCAGGCTCGATTTAAGAATAGGTTACCATCAAATTGAAACGGTCGAAGAATCAAAGAAATACACTGCCTTCGTCACCACCGATGGTCATTACGAATTTAATAGAATGCCACTCGGATTGGTGAATGCTCCAGCTATGTTCCAATCAGTGATGAACAGAATAATCGCAAAGATGTCTCCTGCCAACGTTATTTTACCAAGTACAACGATTGATTAAAACGCTTACGTAAGTGCCTTTTTATATTACGCGATTGCAAGCTGACGGTACGTTACAGCCGATAATGTTCTGAGCCGAAAAATAGATATCACAGTTACGATCTCGAAGCTTTTGCTGTGAACTATAGAACGGTTCCGAACGTATTTGTTAGGAAAGAAATTTCGATTGGTCACAGATTGGTCAGCAATCGCCAAGGTTCGTATCAATAAAGAGTTAAAGTTAAAGATTGCATGTTGGTAAAAAATTCGACTCTGAAGCAGTGTATCGATCGGGTAGCCGTTTAGCTCACGTTGACATGTTAAGTAGTACTCCAGAGCAGACGCCAAAGTAACTTGAAATGGCAGGCGTTATTATGAAAGTTACGACCGATATAAGCAATTGGTTGTACGCCATGTAGATTCAGGATGAAAACCTTCACAAAATAATATCGATCGTCAAATCTCACAACGAAGTCGTGTTACGGAAAGAGTACTGCTTACAAAAACACCGGTTATATCAACGAGAAACAGATGGCCTAAAATTTGTCGTTCCAAAATACGTACGCTGGCATATTGTTTATCTATGTTATTTATATTGTGTCCATCCAAACCAATACCTTTCCTTTTAATCAAAGCAAAAAAAAACTGTTATGTGTTGGCTGTATTAGAATCTTTTACTGAATATTTGGTGGGTAAGGCGGTCCGAGAAACGAAAACGTCGCATGTAATCCAGGTCATAAACGATTTAAATACTTACTTTGGGTCACCAACGCAAATTGTAACGGATAGAGGTACCACCTTTGCCTCTAAAGCTTTTGAAGCATATTGCGATGACAACGGAATCCAACACATCTAAAGAGCTGTGCGTATGGCCAAGTAGAACGCGCAAATCAAACGATCCTGAACTACTTACGTACGTCGAGAGATGATTATAACACTTGGGATACAACGCTAAGAGACCTACAATTTACAATAAATTCACAATAGAATGCGACATCTGGGTTCAATCCGAAAGAACTTATATTCGATTTGGATCTTAGAATCATTGTCCGCAAATAACGATCTAAACAGTGGTCCCAAGGCGACTAAGTTGTGATCGAGTCCCAACCTCCCTCAACAGGTGAATCATTAAAACACAAACCAAAATATCGTGGGCCTTATCAAATTCCAAAAGTCTTGGATCAATCAATGTCTTGGACTTAGTTGTGATCGAGTCCCAACTTCCCTCAACAGGTGAATCATTAAAACACGAACCAAAATATCGTGGGCCTTATCAAATTCCAAAAGTCTTGGATCACGACCAATACCTCGTAGAAGACACCCCACGTATGCAGATAACATTACGAAAATTCTGCTGTGTTCGTATCTGTGTTCCAGCTCTTCCGAATTGGATGAGGACGAGATTTGCAAATCGAGGATAATTTGCAAATCGAGAATGATTGGCAAGTCAAGGATGATTTGCAAATCGAGGACGATTTACCTTCAGTATTGGCCGAGTTGTCAAGTACGAACTAGCTGGCAAGACTGCGACATATAAAGAATAAAAGAAAAGGAAGAGTGCGAGAGAAGAAGAGGAGAGCACTGTTAGCAGTCATAGAAGTGTGGTGGTTGTTTTGAATAGTGTACAAGTGTGCAAATGAAAACTATAGAAAATAAAACCAGTACGTCTTAAAATTAAAAGGTTGTTTTATTAAACTGAAATTAAACTAGAACCAACATATCTCTAGTATACGGCTAGATGATACTAGTAACAAAAAGCAGCCATGAATGTCTAAAAGTACCTGTGATAAAGTGGAACAGAGAATAAGCATAAAAATAAGAATACTGGCAGAAAATATTGCCGAATAAATGTCAACATCACAAAAGAAATTAAAAAGTCGTGTACACGTCATAGAACAAAATGGGTAGATGAGTAAGGCACGCAGGCGGAACTACTAGCTGCAAACGGCGAAAAACCCTCTATGCTATTACGAGAGATCTGTTTAGATCTGTTTACAACAGCGAAATCTGATAGGTCAATAAAAGATAAACAAGACGATATACTTATTAACGATTAAATCAGGAAAAGGTGAATTCAGTTTGTTCTTTTGTTGTAAAATTGACATTTTTTTGATATTATTTGAAACTCTTCCCGAAAACAGTTCTAAGCTGGTTTTACAATGATTTTATTCATTTAAAAGACTTTCAGTAACACAAAAATCGATAAGATTTAGAATATTCTGGAAATCTGCCAGTAAATATGTGAGCTCTTCGATAGTTTTGGGCTTCATACTGTTTTATGTAATTCACCTCCTTTAACTGTAGTTAGACGAGGTCTTCAATTTTTTGTACTGTGATAGGTTCCGAGTATGAAAAGACTTCACAAAGTTGAGGAAAATGTGATATTATGTGAACTTCCATCTTTATGGTACGTGTTGGTGGACTACACATAACAGATACAAAGTATGTCCAGATGTATCTGGACATATTCTGTATCTTCTAACACAAAATTTGTGACCGGGATTTCGTGCCTCCGTGAACCGTTCCACCAAGATTCCGTGATGGAATTTTAAAAAAAATTTTTGGGTAAAGTAAATCTTAAAATATGTAAAACACATACAGAGATTAGCATTCCACAATACAATATTAAAGGACATGAACACAATATTAAGGTTCTTGTTTCGTGAAGAGACTTACTACACATCTGTTACCAATTTCATCATTCTCTTATTTTGTTGATCAACGCATCGCTTTGTTGATTATTTGGGCTTGAAAGAAGTTAGATTGGTGGACTCATTGCAGTATTACCGTATGTTTGCTGACTATTTTTTCTTAGGAAAAGTATGGTTTGACTTATTAAGCCTATTTTCACTATCATGAACGTGAGATGAACTTGACAACAACATAAACTGACAGTTCGGTTCACACTATCATGAACTGTCATGGAGCGTAAAATTTGTTTTGTTTTGTGTAAACGTATAAAATACTTGTATGTAGTAGTGCAGAGCACAGAAATTCAAAGTATTGAGCATTAAAAGGTAAACATAAACATAACATTGCATATGTATGCGTGTCAAGCTGAAAAAATGCAGCAAATTTCATGGCGTGAAATTCATGAACTAACATCACTCTCTCTTCCCTCTCTCATCTATCGGTAACCGGCAGTCAAGTTCATGTTCATGTTACTTTCATGATAGTGTAAATTGGGTCATTATTTGCAACTTGATCGTATGCTTGTTACTTTTAGGGTACGTCTTACTGTTGATGGTGCTGCTAACTAGCTAAAGGAATAGTTCTAGTTTTAGGGTATAACACTTTATTTCTTATTGTTGGATAAGTGGATGCCTGTAATTTTTTTAAAATGTGCATATCTTATAATTTTCTTCGACAGTTGTTTGGAAATTGTAAACATATTTCGAATGAATATTCACAACAGACAGTTTTTCCTGCAACGTCTGACTAATTCTTGCAAGTCGAGACAAGTCTGAACATTTTTAAAAGCATTGTTGCTGTTTATCTTGTTTTCAATTTGATTAATCGTTTTTCAGCCAATCTAAAAGTAAAGAATTACGATTAAAAAAACTTATTATTTAAAAACTTAATGTACTGTGTATGGAGTTGATTAATGACTAGAACTATAGTTTTGCATTGGACAAACCCAGAATAAGAAAATCTATCTCAACAGAAGAATTTAAAGAAAGCAATATCACAATAGACGATAGTTATGGTACAATCTACATTTTAAAAATTTTATTATGTAATAAGTTTGCAATTTAATGTAATGCTTTGATTATTAATGACGATAGCTAACCATAAATGTTTTAGCTAACGTTTTGCTTTTTTCGTAGTAAAAAACACCAGTAAGTAATTTAAATTAAATTCAATGCTTTTATTTTCAATAAAATAAAGACATAATTAACTGAATTCTAAAATCTTTTCGATAATTCGAAGATAAAATTTTATATTTATTCTTTAGAAACAAATGTTTTAAGTAAACTATTTTATACTTAAGCATGAGCTAATCAGTTCAAAATTCTGCTGTTTTAAGTATATTAAATTATAATATTAATGTTCTTATGATTTGATACAATATTTGCTAATTCAAAGAGAAGTTTAATGTTTTACTTAATAATCAGTTAGAAGTTTAATATAATATTTTGCACAATTAACTATTTACAATATTATAAAATAATAAATATTGAATTTTTATTTTACATTTTATATTTATTTATATATCATATCTATATCATAACATTTATACATTTCTTAAAATTATGTATTTTGTATGGCAAGTAGAATACAAAAATCAGCTTCAGTGTGAAAAGTTTATAATATGCAACATATGCATACATTTATAAATACATATGTATAAATATGTGTGTATATATTACTAATTATTTATATATATATATATAATTATTTGTATATATATATAATTATTTGTATATATATATAATTATTTGTATATATATATAATTATTTGTATATATATACAATTATTTGTATATATATACAATTATTTCTATATATATACAATTATTTGTATATATATACAATTATTTGTATATATATACAATTATTTGTAATATAATTATTTCCATATATATATATATAATTATACATATATGCGTATATATTTGCAACACATATATATAAATATTTGAATCATATTAATTGCGTTTCTAGCACTATTGCGCAAATCGATATTATTTTTCGTAACACTTTGATTGAAATAATAAAACTAATGAGTATTTCTGAACTTCCTACAAAAAGACCAGTTCTTAAACTGAGAAAGATTTCTATACAAAAATAATTCGCTTGTATTTTCTTCATTATCCAAACTATAGCTTTTAGTTTGGCGATATTCTCAGATGGGTATATCCTTAGCAGAAAATGATTCAAACATTAACATGTCTCGAAACTGGATATAAGATTAGGGAAAAGTTGAAATATAAAAATGGAATATCTTTTCTGGATCAAACAAAACAGGTACAAATTAGCGATACCTGTAACACAGGCAACGGCATTAATCGTTGAGTACATTATAAAAAATGATTTCTGTGAAGACATTTATACATTTTATTATTATTAATGTTTTGATGTTACTAAACTTTTAAAAAAACAAATATATGTTATATATATGAAATGATAAATTTTTTATACTATGTTTAGGGCTATAATAAACATAAAATTGTACCTTTTATTGTTGTATTATTATTTCAATTTTTGTACAAATACATCATTATTTTGAATAACGAACTTAACAAATGCGAAGCAATAATTCTTAAATATTTTATAAAAAATTATTTTTCAAATTAAAGAATGAATTTGTTGTTTTCATTCTGCGCAAAAGCGAATATATAGATATACATATATACGAGCATAATATATATACACTAGTTTATATAAGACATACATATACTGTATAACTACAGAATTGCTTAAAGTAAGAGAATACGTTTTCAGATTGATCTTTCGATCATTGCTATATATATACATATACTAAATTTAAGACTATATGAATACATTTTTGAATAGTTTTGAGAAAATAAATAACAAATGTTAAATTACGAAGCTACTATTAGTAACCTTATGTTTATTGACAAATCGCTTTTACGTTCATTCAAAATTCATGCCATTTTAAAACTCCGCAAGATGAAATTTAACAAAAAATTACATAGTATGTATAGTATCCTATGAATTTTAATAGATTATATTCGTTTTGAGTCACTATCTACAACAATAGTTTCGTCTGTCATTTTGTGCTGTAAATCTTTGTGTGTTTGTTATAGTTGTAATATTACTATTTTTTTTAGTTTAATGGTTTTAAAAAGATTTATTTTATTCGAGTTATTTTAAAAATAATAATAATAAAAATAAAATACACTGGAATATTAAAATAGGTGTGTTTTTATTGTATTTACAGCTCAGTGCTTGACAAACTTGATTCATTTTTTATATGAACTTGATATAGTTTTACATTGTCGGAATAAATTACTTAATAATATGCATATGTATGTCATAAATAGCAAATAAGCCCTAAGTCTAACTCTATTTGTGGTACGGTGCGGTACAATATTGAATACATATCGTGCGGTAACATATATACGGAATAACAGATAACAGATGGAACACACAATTTGTAATTTTTAGACTTTTAAACTATGAAATTCACAAATTCATTTCAGAACTTTTTCTTTTTACATGCTTTTTTATACCGCAGTGTTTTAATTACCACACCAAATCTTAAATCCGACAAATGTATATCTAAGAAATGCTCTCTAATAAATAAATAATCAAAGGCAAAATGAGAATTTTCACTTCAATTTGAATATATCCTGGAACAAAATATACGGATTCGGTGTATCACAAAAAGACATTGTTATGTAGTAATTCGTATAGATTGCCAAACTTTTACTTTATTCAATAGACGTCCACTTTAACGAATTTTTCACAAACCGTATTCAAATATATATAAACAAATTCAATAACAGCATTTTTCGTTAAATTGGACTCTCGTTATACTGGACGACTATTGTTTTATATTTTCTTCATATGCTGCTACTTGACACATAAAAAATCATAAGGAAGCAGCACTAGCCAGTTTATCTAATATTTAAAATAGCAGCCGATTGCCGAGTATTTTCTTATATTCATACTGTGTTTATACATATATTTTTACAAGGTATCATCCTCCTGTTCCACATTGAAGCGACATAAATATGAAACATGATTCAGTGATCCAAAAACCGAACAAAAACTGTATAGGAAGAGGTCTCAATCTTAGTCTTCTTAAAAACAAACATTCATTTTTAAATCCTGAAAAATACAATAAGCAGTCTACTTTAGAAACAAATTGTAGGAAATCGACAGATAAGAGAAAAATTTCATCTCTTATCTCTTTGAAACCCGCGAAAATATAATTATCAGAAATTGGTATAAGATGCAAGTTCGGATATATTACTTTCGAAATATCTAGGATTTTATAACAATCCATTATCGGATCAAATTATCTTTAGCATTCTGAATTTAAGATTATTACTGAAAATTGTAAGATTTCCTTTCTTTCATTTTCTTTCCGTTCCTTGGGTCAAAGAATCACATTTCAGTTGCTTAATTGCGAAAACCCACCCACACCCTGTATATATTTTAAGAATAACTTATTATTTTATATTTTTCTTTAGATGAATAAAAATAGTATTTTTATTATTTAAAAATTATTCTTGGAAAAAGACTTTTGAAAATATGTATTTTGCAAATTTAATGGGAAATATAAATTTGAATATAAATAACTAACTGTATCTGTGTATGAATATGTTTTTTATGAATTAAATAACCTAAAATAATGTTTAAATATTATTTTATCCATTAATACATTTCTTATGTTTTTTTGCGTATTGAAGTTATTTACATATTTAAAGAATAAGAATTATAAATCAATAGTGAATATACAATAATTGATGTTATGGTTCAGTGCTTAGATCACATGGACGTTTATATCCGCATACATAATTCATTACTATTTGAGTTGTACGTTAATTAACTTAAAATAAAATATACATTGTTTTATCACAAATATTAGGCCAAATAACTACGCACTTTATATAGCCTGCTTATATCATTAAATATAAAATTATGAAAATTATCTTAGGTTACCTTATTTTTATGTAGTATTTTACTATTGCCAGCGCTAACAATTGGTTCAAAGGCAAAATTTTGAGTGCTAACATTTATATGTTTTTGATTTCTAAGTGAAGCATTATGAATGCCTACACCTTGAGCATTATTTATATCATCTAAAGGTCGAAACCTAACGAATCCAAGTTCTGCAATCAGTATGTCATCGCTTGAAATATTCTCTGAATTTGAATTCAATACTGAAACTGAATTGTTCGAATTGTTCGAATTGTCTGAACTAGAATTAGAAATTTCATTTAAATTTTTACTACTTTGGCAATGCATATCGTTACATGGAATCTGAGATTTATTTTTCAAATGTTGAAGTATTGTTGTGTTAGAACCAACTTCTTTTACAGAGATATCTGCAACAGGATTACTTTCACATTTACTATTTAAAATACAAGAACCATCTTCATTATTAATTAAATTGGTACGCTCTACATTACTATCTGCTAACATCATGTCATCATCCAATTTAAATGGATGTTGTTGCAAGTTATGACTACTAACACGTTCAATTGTTGCACGTTCAAATACAACATCGGAATCTTTTTGTCGTCCACTTTTAGTGCAACTGCTTCTACCAGATGTACGTGCGTTACGTGTTCCATGAAATTGTGGATGACGATCGACTGATATATTTTGAACGCCAGTTGTATTATGATGATAATTATGTAAAATATTTGAAGATTTAGTTGTTGATGAAGAGTTTCGGCCACCAAAAACAACTCCATCTTTTCCCAAAAAACTGTTATTTAATGTTCCACTTTTACGTACACCATTTTGTCCACGATCAAAAGAGTTACACATGGAATATCTTCCATCCTCGCTGTTATTCGTTACGAATTGTGTCATATTATATCCAGGGTTTTTTGAATTTTCATACGCTGCTTTTTCTAATATAGTACATGATTTTTTTTCTCTCTTAAATGGCATTACTTGTTGAGGAGATTGATGATTTTCAGATCTGTTGTTACTAAACTTAGGTCGCTCAAAATTATTGAAATTATAACTTGACAGTGTATCACATGTTTGATTTAAGGGTTCTGAATATGAATTTTCGCTTTGCAAAAGTATTTGTTGTTGTGATGCAACTGATAAACCAGAACTAGAACAAGCACTACTTGATGCTGTTGTTGAGTTTGTTGAATTACGTCCAATCTTTTGATTATTTTTTATAGTTCCTGAACTACCTAATTCAAAATTTGGATTTTCATAATGATCATTTGTCGCATCAATGAAATAATCACCACACTGTTGACGATCCTGACCATAACCGTTACTTTCTGAATATTTAATGTTGTGGTTGTAAGAGTTATGTAATAAACTATTGTCATATGGTTGTTGATATGTAGAATGATGAAGTTGGTAATTAGAACTGTTTACTTTAGTTGTTGGACTTGTAAGAGAACTTAAAGCTAAAGTATCATCATATATTAGCTTACCGGTCCTCATTGTGTAAGTATGTAAATTTGTATTTGTATTACAAACAGCAGGATAATCGGTTTCAAATTGTTCTTGACTTGATGTTGTAGTGCACGGTAAGAAAAATCCAGCTACATTAGAATGATTATGATTTGATTGACTGTGTTGCTTCTCTCGATTGCCTGCAGATGTATTAGACCCAAATACACCACCTGGTCCTCCACTAGTCGGTTCCAGATGTACATCAACATTTGCAATATTATTAACAGAACTACCATTGCTTATTTTTAAACCTGTCACCCAAGAAATGAGTGTTATGATAGCAATCTCTATCAGTCTAAGAGAAAATTGATAGCCCCACTGAAGCCAATCTATTTCTGAATTTATGTGAGTTATCAATGGTCTAGTTGTCGATATGCTAATTGCTCCAAATATTTGTAGCACGGCTAGGAGTATAAAAAGTAATGCAGTAGCAATTGTAATATGTATAGCATAAGATAAATTTTGATAGCAGTGAATATAATTTTGAGACTTGTTTCGTAAAATTCTTTTCAATATTCTATATAAATACAAATACAGTAATCCCAAACTAATACAAACGAAAATATATATCACTTGACATATAAGTGACAAAACTCGAGGAGGCGAAGTAGAAATTCCAGATGTTCCACCAGGAGTATATAGATAACTTCCCATATTATTTGTGGATCCCAATGAACTATGGAGAAATTTTTGATGAACTTGGTTTAGGTTTAGTTGACTTTGATATTGATGCTGCTGTCGACGATAAAATTGTTGCTGGTAATATAATTGCTGTTGATGATTTTGCATTGTATACGATTCGACATAATGCAGTGTAATGCATAGCACAACATGTACGCCACAACCCACAATTACTGTGAGGGGTCGTATTAATGAAGAATATCGATTGTTCTTGTGGTTTAATGACTTCAAAAATAAATACAAAATTAAAACAGAAAAACATACTGTTAGGAATGTTGCAGGTAAATTCAATAAAATTTCCGATATGAATATATGAAAAGTGGAATGAATATTGTAAGCGTCATAACAAAGATAAAATATTCGAGTGGAACATATCGATATTAGAATTATATGAATACAAAGAAAATAGGATTGAGAAAACAAATGTGTGAGCTTATTATATGTTAGCATTTTATAAAATGAATACACTAAGAGAATAGTGAATAAGATAACTGATAAATACACATGTACATTCAGAGCTATTGTCCACGTACTGTAACCGTCTATTGATGGCATACTAGTAACAGACGATGTTGGAGTGTTAACTGCAGTAGATGAAGCGGCCTCTCCAATAGCTGCGGCAGCAGCGGGTGTAGAAGTTATACCATTATCAGCATAATTACTAAAAGCTTTTTCTATTGTAGATTTTGTTGAAGTTTTAAATTGCATATTTATGTTTTCAATACCATCAATATTGCTATTTACATCTATTTTAATTTTACTTTTATTAATATTTGCGCTTGAAGCAATGTTATTACTTTGTTTATGATATTCAGTATCGTTGACTAACTTAACTGTAGACAATGTTGGTTGATGATAATTTTGTATCGGTCGGGATGTCACATGCTTAAATAAAACTTCTGGTACATCACCTTTGTTACCGTTTGAGCCACTTAAAATTCTTCGAATGTTTGGTAAAACTTCTTTACCCGAATTTTGCGAACTATCTGGATTGCTATGATTAATTGTTTCTTTTGTATTTTGAACTTCGTTATTATTGACATATTTGTTCTTATCAGTTTTTGAGGATTCGGTGGTAAATATTACATGACTGAAAGCATTTCTTGATTCATGATCACTTACTGGCATAACTGATTCCAAAGTAACAGATGATACTGATATTGAATCGTTTTCTCCTAACGATGACTGATCTACCGCTCTATATGGGATTCTTTCATGACCAGGCATTAAACTAGGAGGTGGTATTGGACGACGATTAACAAATGTACTAGTATTCACCAAAGCACCTTCATTATTAGTACCCCGTAGTGTTGGTTTATCGGCAAATGGATTTTGATATTCAGGTGGCAGAGGTGGCGTAAAAAATGAGCGGCCAGGAGGATGATAAGATGGTATATCTTCATGATGTAATGATGTAGTTGCTATTTGATCATTATTTTTTTTATATATGTTTGGCACTGAAATAAAAAATTTTTAAAAATAGGTAAAATAACGATTATTAAAGCAAAAATCACATTCACAACAAATATATTTCTTAACTAATTTTATATACAAATTTAAATTATAAAATTGAATTAAAATAAAATGGTAATTTAAATGTTTAACCAAAAAATTTGCGTTGCACAAATGGAATAGAGCTACTAATATTAGTTTACAATAATTGGAATAAATATTTACATGTAAACACCTTATTTCGGTTTGAATTCTTATTGAGTTAATTCGTTTATTGACAGCAACTTAAAATTTCGTCAGAGATAAAGACCATAAAACAGTTACTATACTACAAGAATACCGTATAAGATTGTTATACCACAGGACACCCCAGTCATCTTACTTATTCAATGAATTAAATATTGACTCACAATGACTGAATTAAACACATAATCCTAATGTTTTTTTACCTAATAGCAACTTTCGTACTAATAACTTAATTTGATTATTCATGGTTTGTTGTCTTAAATAAAGAGTAATCAACGAGAATACAGTATATTTAATAACAAATACCTCAAATTTCAAAATTACGATTTGTATGTCAATTCGGGAAAAAGAGTAACAAAATTGCCGGGAAGGGAAAATTTCGATTCTGACAATTTTATTCCTAGTTGATACTTGTTGGTTTTATTAAACTTAGAAGAGTCGAGTTGCCCTCGACCGCCCAGAAAAACAAGCAGAAGTGCAATCATTCTTTTAAATCACTTACCATAGCTAAATTGAAAAGAAAATCAGTTCAAGGCAATCACATACGTTATTTTAGTTAGAAATTAGGAAAGTTTTAATTTAATTGTAGTGCTTTCCCAAAAACTTTTAACATGTTTTCTTTTCCGATATGGAAAATACAACAATATTTACGAAATATATTTACCACCGAATGTAATTGCGATGGAAGTGCGGACATTAAGGCGATCCGAAAGGAGAGGATAGGGATGTACAATACTTGCGTAATCCGCAAGATGTGAATTCAGATGTTAAAAAGTTTGGAAAAAGCAGTTTAGAGTTGAATAATGAAAGTGAATAAGATAACGAAGAAAGTTATTGTGGATGATAGTGGTTTTAATAGTAAAAATCGGCACAAATTGTATTAGAAATATAATGTATTCGGTCGTCAACGAACCCATGACATCAATTGTAAATCATAAGTGAAGAGGCCGCACCCAATTATAAAAATTTGATTTTCAGTGGATACATTTATATATTCGTTCATTACAGATAAAACTTTTAGATTTCATAACTGAAAATCAAATACTTTTACCGTCAATGAAAAGAGTATTTATGCGTATTCCATTGATACGTATTTTATGCCAACAAACTATGGTATTAAAGTTTAGTAGTATTGCAACGCATTAAATTTTACCACTTAAGTGAACAAAATACCGAAATTGTACGATACAAAATAACTCTCGTAAAATATTTTTTCGTATGATAACAGTCTTCTGCGCTAATTACTATTCAGGAAATTCTCGAACTCTTGTTTCGTAACCGATTGTCGTCGTCTTTCATTTGTCGTTCGATCTGAGACCTATCGTCTAGCCTTTGAGTAATTTAATTACGTATTACTATTTTGTGTTGCACATATAATTTTTAACCAAAATAACAAATATTGCTTGGGAGAAGTGAAAAATAAATGTTGGAAATCGTGCGTAGGTATAATGATAAATGAGCAACAGTAAAACAGTAATAACAAAACTCGGTATATGATTTATATGGAAATAAAAAGAATACAATGGTTAACGACATATTACAACGTATCCGAAACAACTAATTCACTAAAAAAGTACGTTTTTGAAACTAAATTCTGACAGTAAACAAAATTAGTGCTTTATATAATGCTTCGTTGAAATTAGTCAAAGCAAAAAAGACATAGTTGCTATGAAACTGCTATGCAGCCGAAACTGGCTGAAAAATTCGAATCGCTACCATTATCTCACCATTATGCTTTCAAAAAGTATAGAATTATTCACGAGTTCAATAACCGAGTAAAAGTGCAACCAATTACTCTAACTCGTGAACACATCTGATTGTGTCGATTTGTTAACAACAGCTGTTAAAATCAGCTGTGTTTTAATGAATTTGTAAATTTATTGAATTGAGCATATTTAAATATTGAAATTATAATCTGGCATCAAAATAAAACATGTTCATTATTGAACAGACTATCAGTGTCTTTATTAATGCATAATGGCTTCATATAATACAAAATTTAATATAATATAAAAAATTTTAAATGTTTAAATTTGACATAATTTAAGAGGTTTTATTATAATTGTTGTTGTAGTGATTTCAGTTAGTGCTATTGCGCACTTTTACTCTTTTGTGGCTGGGGGGCTTATCCCTGCCCTACACTAAGCTTTAACTATACTAGAATTATTATCATTCATTTATCTTTTAACTGATGACGGACCGTAAATTAGAATATCTTCATGTGCGTCCTGAGGTGGACTTAAGATTTGTTAAGGCGGGGTTGCGCAGCGTATCAACTTTAGTGAATAATTTTAGGGCTCTATCCTTGATATATTTTTTTACTGAGTCGATTCTTAGATCTCTATGCTACAAATTAGTTTTTAAAAGTATTTTATAACAAGTTTTTGATAAGTTTTAAATAAAATAAAAAGTAAAATAAGGTATGTTAATTCTTGAACAACTAAAGACACTTAATGAATTATTATATAAATCAAAACTTACATCAAAATATGTTCTGAGTGCAATTTCAATTTCAATTTTTAATATAAATGCACGAATATTTAATTCTTCGTATAAATACATTTTCAGAGTAAACCTTTTTCTCATGTATAAGAAAGGTGGCAACATTGAAAATATAGTAAAAGTACAACATAAATGTTGTTCGAAGCAAAGGCTTGACTAACGTAGAAACATTGCAACGCATTACTCGACGTGCATTTTGTTGTTGCTGCTTTGCATTTTTCATACGTTCCTCGTTTACCGAGCTCCTTACTCTATGTCGTGAATAGTCCTTATATGATTGTGGTTGTAGATTACGAATACTATTCCATAGCTTTAGATAAAATTACTGAGTAAAGTTATACGTCATTTCATTAACTGATTAACAATATCAGTTATTAATTTTTATCCAGTACATAACATATTAAAGGATTTTAGATTTACCGGGAGAATTCTAAATGTAGAACCATTACATGAGACAACTGAGGGTAATGATATCTATAAGCTGTCAACAAAACTAGTGGATTATGAAGCGTTTGAAAATTGTGTAAGGCCAAGATGCGTTGTGTGGAAAATTCTTGCGCCAAACGAACGCTATAAGAATTGTTGTTAGAATAACAAATCTTATCAAAAGAGGAAATAAAGCTTCTACACATAAAAAATCGTGATTTTTTAAGTGAAGTTGATGCAATCTATACCGATTTACTAATATATTTCTAATATTTTTTTGGTATACGGAAATAAATATCTTTATTTCTAAAAAAATAATTTGAATCTTCTTTTTCCGAACTGGAAGATAAAATACAAAATCTTCTTTTTCAGAACTGGAAGATAAAATATAAAATCTTCATTACACCTGACTTATCATGCACAAGTTAGTATATATAGCACAATACTTAAAAGAATTGTATTTAAAGTTGCATGGTAAACAACACAACATAGCCAACTTGTATGAGTTATTCAACACATCACTAGAATAGAACAATTTTTCTTTTTCCCGTGTTCCAAAAAACATTACTCAAATATGGATAATATTGAAGAATGCAAAACTACATCAATGGGATAATTGTTGAATTTAAGCAACATTTCAAAACTTTTAAAGAATTAAATAGCGAGATATATCTTATCAAATCCATAACGATTGAAGTTAAAAATGTAAAGACTGATTATCAATTGGAATTTTAAGACCTTCAATCAGACCTTCACTGAACAGAGAATATGGAGATGAATTTTTTTAGCTTCATGGCGAATATTCGATAATGAGCAGTACCCATCTCTGTAAAAATGTGTAACTGACATTTTTATATCATTCCCAACCTGAATATATCACATATTTATAAATAAAAAGCCTGAAAAATGATTATAAGCGCAAAAAATTCCTACAAAGATAAAAAGATATGCTTAACATTTGGAGGGATCAGTAGATGATACATGAAGATAGTAGTAGATCGTTCCGCTACTGTAATATAATCAAGTTAAAGCAGCTATAAAGCAACTCAAAAACAAAAAATCTCCTGAAGTCAATGATTTACGGATTGAGCTGTTCAAACCTAGTGGCGAAGAGCTATTTAAATGTGTGCCATGACTAATTCACAAAATATGGTCAGATGAATTCATGCTCAATGATTGGAAATTAAGTCTATTTTGCCCATTTTGCAAAAAAAAGTGATCCTGCAAATAACACCCATCACTGGATTAATCTTTTCAACATCGCATATATGTACGGTTTTGTCAAACGTACTATATGAAAGAATGAAGCCAAGTGTCAACCAAACGCCAATTTCAAATCTATTTATTGATTTAAAAGTCGATTTTGATACTATGGCTCCAAATATTCAAGTCGCTGTCTATATTTGATATCCTAGCAAAACTTTATCGACTATGTAAAATGACGTTGAGCAGCGCCATTAGCTCCGATTAAATTTGGAATAACCTCTCTGAGCCGTGAAACTAAACACGGTTACAGACAAGGTGACTTCTTGTCGTGTGATTTCTTCAATCTAGTGTTGAAAATCATAATACGAGCGCAGATTTGAATTTTATTGGCACAATATTTTACAAAAGTGAGATACTGCTTTTGACCACACATGCATGTTTCTGTTTAGCGATAACAGTTTTTGCAAAAAAAGTTTTTTTAGGCTCGAACTAATCTATTATAGAAATATGCCGTTACAATTGTTGCTGTGACGTTTTTAATGACCAAAATATACTACGACATGTAATTATAATCAAGTCGACTATTCCAATAGTCCATTCATCAACAATTTTTTTTATTTCTGCTTTGTTTCTCTAGAAGTACTCGTATTTTTCAACTCTGGCAACAATTCTTTGGCGTCTATGTATTTATTTCATATGTTAGCGGTCAACACAAGGATCAACAACACCAACCACGAGATGTAAAGTCTCGAGTACACGACAAGCACGTTAAAATCTCCTGCATACATGCTGTTGGCTGCTATATACAGTTGGATTCATAAGTCTACAAGCAGGCAGTAAAAAAAACTTTTGAAAATTTTTCCCAAAAAACTCAATTTATTGGAAACATACTTTATTATTTTTTTAAAACATTCAATGCACAATATTTTCGCGAAGTTTCTTTGCATTTGTACAAAAAACAACAAAGGTAGCAAAACAAGGGATCAAAAGTCTACAAGCACTTGGTATTTCGGCAGTTCTTAAGCTATTTAAATGTTAATTGGTAAAAATTAGGATTGCGTCTTATTGTGATTGTGGTAATTAATCATAAAACTGCAAAAAATTGTATTCTGCTTAAAATACTACAAACTAGTAGTGGTGTCTAATCGGAAAGATGTAAGCGTCGGTGAAAGAAAAATCATCATAAAATTTTGAGAGGAAGAGAACTCAGATCAACAAATTAGACATTTGGTTGGAAGATCGCACTGATCGGTCGATGAACTATTATGTCAAAGCCGCGTTATGGACGCCCATCAAGCCGCTCAATATCAAATTCGGTACCGAAAAACTAACGTTTGACGGCACTGCAACTAAATATGTAGATATGCCGGAAGAGTAGTGGAATAATGTGCTTTTCACCGATGAATCCAAGTTCTGTGTTTTTGACATACAAGGACGTAAATTAGTATGGCGTAAGCGAGGTGAAGCATACAATAAACAACATCTTTTCCCAACTGTAAAACATGGAGGTGGTGCAGTGATGCTCTGGGGTTGTTTCGCAGCTAATGGTACGGGCAATCTTAAGTTTGTGGAAACAATAATGGATAAACATATTTAGTTAAAGTTTTTGAAACGATATATGCGATCAAGTGCTGACAAATTGGGACTAACAGATGGATTTTATTTTCAACAGGACTATGATCCTAAACCATCAGTAAAAGTTATACGTCTTTGGTTGCTATATTACGCCCCTAAACTGCTAAATACGCGTCCACAGTCACCGAATTTAAATCCAATTATGGGGACTTTTGGAAAGAAAAACTCGTAAACATTTAATTTCTTCCAAACAGCATTTGAAAGACATAATACTATAAGAATGTGGCGAAATAACAACTCAGGAGACCAATAAACTAGTAGTTTCGTCTAGTGAAAGTTCTTAAGTGTTGCGGTCACGCAACTAGTTATTAAATTTCATAAAAAATCAGAAATTTACACTAAAACGTCGTCTTATGCTTAGTGCTTGTAGACTTTTGATCGCTTATTTGCTACCTTTGACAATAAAAGCACCGTTATCTCGGCTGTTTTTTGAACAAATGCAAAGAAACTTCGCGAAAATATTGTGCTTTGAATGTTTTAAAAAAATAATAAAGCATACATTTTTAAACAGTTTTTTTTACTGCTTGCTTGTAGACTTATGACTCCGACTGTACAAGGCTTCTGATATGAATATTTTTGACAAACTTTGCTTATCTAATAAGATTTTATTTATTTTGTCCACCTTCCTATCTATTATTTCCATGATCGACTAGAAATACGAAATATTTACAAATAAAAGACAGACTTTATTACTTGTGATTGCATATATTCCAATGCTGCATTCTCAGTTGTTAACTGAACTCCCAAACTAGAAATCAAATTAATTATATAAATATAATACTATACAATGTCGTAAACATGTTTTGGTATAGTTGATTTTCGCATAGAAAGATAATTACGCAACAACAAAATACATAGTAAAACTGAGCAGTAATTTTTGGCTATTGTTCAGCCGACTTTCTTAAACGAAATTGACTATAATATGCCTAGAGTTTTCAAATCTCAAAACCCAATTCGAAAATGTATTGTATTATTATGCATGCATAAAAAATAATCACACAATTTATTATAATTTTGCATAAAAATTGGCCATCTCAACCGTTAGTTTCTATTGCTATCTAAATTTAATCAATCTAAATGATATTACACAATGGAATTATTCGGATATTTTCCTAATAATTTGATTTACTAATAAAATTTTTTATATATGTAATGAATTTACTTACAAGAAGAAAGCGATGTAGAATTTATTGGATGACGATATCTGTCCCTGTCGTGGTTATATCTATTTGGATTTGGATATGTAGGATTACTGTTGCTTTTAAGAATATCGGCATTTGGTGCAGAAGTTGGTAAAGCGTGATCCCTTTCCAAATCTAATTCATAGTTACGATGATGAGAAATAAATTGCTGTTGTTGTGAAGATTTCTCCAAAAACCTTTAAAAATATATAAAAGTTTTATTTACATTTAAAAAAAATAATGTAAAATTAACCTTTGCGTAGTAAGAAACGGTGTGGCTATTGTTGTTAGACCTGTAATGAGGGCATTGTCGGGAATACTTCTTTTAGTAGTTGATGTAGTACCATACGCTACTTTAATTAATACTGCTGCAACACTTCGTTCTAAATTATCAAGCTTGTCTAAATAGCCGCTTGAAGAAATTGATGCTGGTATATGGGAACCACTTGAAAAAGGTGGCTTTGAGGCGACTATATTGTTATTAGTGATATTATTATGGCCATCATTTGGAAAATTTGATATCAGTCCTATATATGTTGGTTGTGCAGATAATAGTGCATTACCATATCTAATATGTAACAACACAAATATGAAGACATAATATATATGCAATACATATTTCGACCTGTGAAAACTGTTGTGCACTTTATTACTAAATCTTTTATACTGAAAATCTCTGCTAAATATATTTATATCTAGAACTGCTGTTAATAACATTTGAAAGCATGTAAGAACTGACTTATTTATTTCATCTGTATTCGTCACTTTCTTTTCTGAAAATCTATTCTCTCCTGTTATATCTGTTTTCAAAACGCTCCATAAATTATCACATCCATCATTACATTTCGAATTATTCGAAAGTGTAATATTCGAATTAAGTTCATTATAGTATTTTTTTCCTGGTTTACTGTTCTCAGTCAGCATTTCAAAGTTATGTTTAGCGTATCCATATTTGGTAATATTAAACATGGTTTGCAGATTCAATTCATCAAAGTAATGATTTTTAGATTTTCTTTTTGTTTTGATAAATTTCAATAAGTTAATTCATTCACATATAAAATCTATCTCATCAATTTTTTTCATGGTTTTTAATAGCTGCAAAGAAAAATTCAGTTTAATTTGATTCAATTTTAGAATTAGATTTTTTTTTATTTTAACAATTACTTTATTAAAATTTATATTTTCAAATATTTATAGACACATTTTATTAGTATAACCAATACGTTTCTTCAATTGTACAAAATTTTATAATTTAACATTAGGGTGTCAATACCGAGAAAGCGCTGCACACTATTGAAACACTATATATTCACCGTACTTTTGCTTTGGTTATAATTTCTTTTAGTTAAACAAATTTTCACAAGTAATCCCATGAATATTAAAAACAAAAATTAAACTAAACAAACAATGTATTACAATAATTTTCACTACACTAAACTTTTGTTTCATATGACAATTTAAGTAAATGTATCATCTGTTTTCCAATTCAATAAAAGAATTTATTCATTTTAATAATACTTAGTGTTGCAATTAATAATTAGTGTTGCAATTCATAGATACTTTACAATTTACATTTACGTATACAAAATTCATATATCAAATATGAAGATTGTATATATTAAGGATCGTTGCCCACACACACTCCTCTAAACTTATTTTGGGCAAAAATTACCTGTTCCATCAAAAACAAAATGGCCGCAATATATTTAGACTTAAGGCGTTTCCAATCGAATATATTTCCTTACACGTAAAAACACAATCAACGCAATTGTACGTGTTTCAAAACATATTTATATAAATTTGCAAAACTACAATCCGTGCTAGATATTTAAAAATCCTAAATCTTACACATTGCAGCACAATAAACGCAAATTGCTGGCATTTACATTAAAACCTTATACACAAAAAATACATAATGTGGATGTATCATTTTTTATTTCGTTTATGTGCTGCTTACACATGTCAGTATGCTGCAAATCCAACCGTTCAGTACTTAGTACCAATCACACATCAGAATTTAGGAAACAGTGTAACACAGAGAAAGAGTAACACAGAGTAATTTGCATTTTTAATAATTGCTTCTTAATATGAATCGCAGCAATATATTCTCGTTGCTAAAAGATCAATTTCTAAAGAATATGATAAGAAATTTACAAAAATTTGCGTCCACTTCTATTATGCATTTATTATTTTATACCATTTTTGTTTAAAATTTGCTTTGATATAATATTTTAAAAACACATTTCAGACATTTTCAGACAATTTCATTATTATTTTCTGTTTCCATTGCATAAATGTAGTGAGATAAGTGATTTTTTCAGAGGTAGTTGTTTTTTTGTGTAATGAACACAATTTATTTGAATTTCACTCCTCCAATTTCTTAAAGTAAAATATACATAAAGTTTAATAACATATGATTACTGTTACAAATACGAATATAACAAATGAAATATCGTTTTTGTTGTCAGTTCGAAATTACTACTGAAACAATTAATATACTTACACAATATCTTATTAACATAAATTTTCAAATTAAATGGAAAATTAAGATTATTTACATTCAGATTTGGATTTCATTTTTATATGTAATAATGATTCAACAAAAAAAAAATTATATAATAAAAGTAAGAAAACATTGGAAGATACTTACAGTGACAATCTTAACAATCATAGTTATAGAATAGTAAGCGCCCTAATTCTCTAATATGTAATGTGTAGAGTTGTTTTTATAACTATCAATTGTTATTTTATTTCTTTAATCGACACGAATTACAAGTATTACTTAATACTTTAAATTACTGTAATTTCTCTCTCTCCACCATCCTTTTAAATCCGATTCTGTTATTTGATTCTCGGCAGATACCATTACAGGAATAATTCGTTTCTCTTAGTTCTTCCTCAAGCTCTTCCTTCCTTCTCAAAGTTCTAGCTGGCGCTCCAAGTCGACGGCCGCCTTGAGGATTGGGATTGTGGCTTACTTAACAATCCAACTAATGTAGTTTTGTATTAATTTCTCTTGTTTCTTTCCATACCTCACAAGCATGGAATAGCACGTTGGAGTTATAAATACGAAATTTTTTGGGAATGGAAATTTGGTTAAAACATCACACAGCACTGAACATGCCAATTGCAGTCTTGGCTATGGTTAGGCAAGAGTCAATGTCTTTGTCAGCGCCGCTTTTAGTATCGACTATGCTACCTAGATAATTGAATTTATCCACTTATCCACTTATTTCATTCTTCTTCTATTTTAACAACTGGCGAAGAGTTTGAGCTATATCCCCCCAAGTGCTTCAATATTTTCTTGTAAGTCTCTGGTGTTATGGCTTAGTAGACAAACTTCGTCTACATATTCCACATCTTCCAGATTCATGAATGGATTCCACTGAATACTTTTATTTCCTTTTAAAAGCACTCCCATCACTGCATCAACCACAAGGTTAAATAGAAGTGGAGGTAATATACACACTTGCCTTACTCCCGCTGCGTCTTCAAATGTGTTTCATAGCAACCCGTTGTGCAATACTCGGCATTTAAATTCCTTGTACATTGCTTTTATAAGATTTATTTTTTTGGTTGGATTTGTCGCTTCTCTAAAGTATTTCAAAGAAATCCTCTGTTAACACTATCAAACGCATTTTTGAAGCCAATAAAGACTACGTATACCAATATCCGCAACTCATTACATTGTTCAAAAAGAATGTGAAGTGTGGTGGTGGGACCGATGCATGTTCTGTTTTTTGAAATTCGAACCAATTTCCGTATAACATTTTGTTTACTGCTCCTGAAATGCGTTATGTATCTTACTTGGAATGGTTAGCAAGCAGTGACGACTGCTCTAAGGTGCGGAAATGTGCGGCGCACACCCTAACATAATTTATAAAATGTCCTATATAAATTTGTTAAATATTTTTACATCGAGAATTAATACTATTTATTACATTTCTATATATATTTTTTGAAAGATTAAAATTTTAGCAAAAACAATTAAATATAATTGTCTACGAAAACTCAATTAATTTGCTTCTCTCAGCTGCTATAGTTGTTAGTTGTTCTCATAAGTTTGCAGCTCAAATCGCAGAACATTTCTATTATATTTCGTCTTTCGTGTGCGGAAAAGTTGGCCGCACATTTATACGTTGCAACTGTATTCACAAATTTGTGTCGTTTGTTGTGCTCAACAGAAATATTAACAAAATAATATGTGTGTGCTCACGATTGTAATATGAGAAATAGATATTTATATAATGGGAATTGTATGAGAGTAATTTTCTGTTCTATTCGAATATCAACTGCATGGATATGAATTTAACATGCTGATTTGCCGAAGCACTTGGTTATGCGGTCAAATCTGCAACACACATTTCAGTAAAATTTTTTAAATTTCGTCTCTCCTCTTTTATCTGTGCCACCAACGAATATTAGCCGCCTGATGTGTGGAAAAGTTGGCCGCACATTTATACGTCGCAAGTGTGTTCGATTTTGTTTGATCACTGTATAAACATGTATGGTTCTGCGTACAAACTCTTTTGTTTGAAAAAAGTTGGTTTGATGTTATAAGAAGTATGTGAAAAGTTGTGTTTATTCCACATTGATATAATATTAAACTTATATATATATATATAAATTATTAATTTAATTTATTTAATATGTTATTTTGTTAATGAAATTATAAATATTATAATGTGAATATATTGTTGCCTAATGTAATATAATTATACTTAATGAAACATCTAATATGTTTCAATATATCATTTTTAATTTAAGCGGCTCACGTAAAAACAACATTGTAAAAACAACACCGTTCCAGATAGGGTACGCGTCGTCACTGGTAGCAAGGTTATGCCCCAATAATTGTTGTAATCTTTGGTGTTTCTCTTTTTGGGGATTTTTACTAGAGTGCCTTCATTCCACAAGCTGGGTAAAGATTCCTCATTCCAGATTTTTTGATTGAGTGGTAGTCATATTTCGGCAGTATGTATTATATCACACAGCAGTAATTCAGAACATATGTATTTAAGACTCAATTTATGGTGAGCAATTTATTCCAGATGAGGTAATATCACGTTCAGCTGGTATTTGCTGATCCGTTCAAGGCTGCAGTTCTAGCGGACTATTCAACATTTTGGTAAAATGCCCAACCCATCGGGTCAATTGTTCTCCACTATTGTCACTAATTTTCCATCTCGAGCTGCAATAGGACTGTTTGTATATGTGGGCTTGTCGCGATATTTTAAAAACCGTTTTCATATCTCCAATTGCCGCTGCAGCTTCTGCTCGATCTGCTTGTTACTTGATCCATAATCGTTTATCCTTTCTAGCTGATTTCTTTATTCGTTTTGATAGCTCACTATAGTCTTCTCGAAAAAGATTATTTTGATTTAGCATTCTGATTTTTAGTATTTTGGGTTGCTCTATTAATTCCTATGTCTCCTGCGACATCCATGGTTTGTTTTTTGCTTTCTTAAATCCTTGTAGCTGTATGCTCACCTTTGTTGTTTCTTTTGCTATCTCGTCTACACTTTTCGTATTAATATTTAATATATCTGTTTCAATACGATTTTTGATTGCTTCTACGTAATCGTTCTGGTATTGAGCTGTACATAGCTTTCCTGTATTAAATTTGTGTGCTTTTTCGTGTTTAGTCCTGACTAAATAAATACATACATACATTTAGTCCTGAATACATAAAATACATGATAAAATACATTTTCATAAATTTGCCGATCACTCAAATACTTGCTTGGTACAACAGATTCTGAGTTTGATAAGTGTGAGCACTATTATCAGATAGAAAATTATGATACTCTTATCAATATCGGATTACTACAAGAGCACTTTAAAAACGATCACACACTACAGGGAGTAAAAATTTGTGTTTTAGAAGGGTGGGCAAAAAATATCACATAATTTTAACATGGCTTGTTTCCTTATTTTTGTCATAAATATCTCATCTCTCTTTATTTGAGATGATTGGATTTGTTTGCAGACAGACAATACTCGAGGCGTTGTATCTCGTTCGTTGTATAACTCAGTCTCGAAGCTTCACCATGAAGGCTAGTCGTGAAGCTTATCCATAAAGGCCAAATTAAGATGAAGTAGCTCGCTAGTAAAACTGCTGTTGGCATAGTATTAATAACGACATCAAGAAACTTGCCGCACAATGCAGTCGCAAATTGCGGGTGCAAATCTAACACAAAAATATCGTAATTGGCTAAAGCCAAAATGCTCATGGGAACAAGTGCTATAAATTGGCTTCAAAATTAATTTGTGTATCATTATTTGCTTTTCGTCTATTTGTTTTTGCCCAACTTCCATTTTTAGTTGTGGGAAAACGTTGGATCACATTTTGAAATGAAAGTTTATGATGCGTTTAATGATATAATAAGTGAATCATCTCTATTTCTTGTTCTGCTAATACCTGCTAATAGGGTAAACCGATTTGAGTTGATTTTTTATGGAGACTCTAGACGATAATTTTCTAACATGCTTTGTTTTGCCTTATTTGTTATGTAGGGATTGGGATTTAAGAGGGTACCGCGAGCCCTGCGAGTATGTACGCAAGCAACGTGTCTGATCGCATATAACTTGCAGAATCCCAATGCAATTTCTGTCATCCTCAATCCAAGATGTCGCACAGCCTCCACGTGAATGGTCATCTGGCACCCATGGTGAAGTGAACTAATAGTGCGTACAGCGAGTTCTATACCAAGCACTTTAAATTAAGGTTGCGCAAAAAGCATTATAACCCACAAATAAATATTAAGTTAACGTCCGCATCATCCAGTAAATACGATGGACTACACAAGACTGCTCTATGAGCAAAAACTATGATATTAACTACAGCTGCATGCGAATAGGGTTGAATATGGATGCGATTTAACGATTAGAAGGAGATTCTCGAACTCAGTTAATGGGTTCTCATAAACAAACAAAACGTTTGCTATTATCCAAATGAAGGGAAAATTTTGTAATATCACCCTAATACTTATCCTAATGTTTACAATGTCGTTCAAAAGAAATGGACGACTTGATCAAAGATACCTTCTACGCTAATACTCGCAGAAATTTATGTTCGTAGTCTCATGTTATTGAAACTGTTCTTGGTAATTTTAACGCACAGGTCAAAATAAAGGAAACGGTCAAAAACACTTAATGAGCCTAAATCTAATAACGGTCTAAGGCTGATGAATTTTGCTGCGGCGTAATAAATGGTAGAATGTAGCACCAGATTCCTCACACCTTCCGAGATCATCAAAGGTGCGAGCGAGAGAAAATTGAGGTATGTAGAAACAAGAATCAAAAAGTCAACCGTCTGACTCACGGACAATTTTCGTTACTAAACGAAAATGATGGTGTTGAAAATCCACTACCTATGCATATGGAAATGCGTGTTAGTATACAGAGACTAAAGATCAACAAAGTGGAAGGTACAGATGGCCTACCTGCAGAATTGTTCAAGCTAGCGGCGGTATGCTAATAGTAGGTTAGGTTAGGTTCGGAAAGCGCGTGCTGATAGTTGTGAGCACTTTCATTCGGAGACACATATTGCCAATTGTGATGCCTTCAAAAATTATGGGAGTTGCTAACCTATGTAATCCTTGTTAAACCATTTGGTTTTCCAGATGAAGTTGAGGAGTTTCGATAAGTTTGCTTTCATTATCACTTCCAAGCCAGTGAAAAAGCGATTTCCAAGACATTGAAATCGCCTTGTCTGCAGTCCTGGACAGAGACACAGGAAGTGGTTGAAAGATTCTACCTCCTCTTCATATTGCATAATCCACTAGTTGGAAATCGTTACCGTTGGAGCATAGGTGCAATGGCACAGTGCCCCGTTAGTACTCTGTTAATTTGTGTTTTTACAATTTAACTTTATTCTTATCGGAAGTCAAAAGTTAATCTATTTCTATATTTTTACAAAATGTTAAATACAGTTAATCAAATAAGAATAGCCTACTATTCAATTATGATTATACATTTCCAACATTCTCTTGGACCTAATTTTTGAAACCACTAAAGTAATGTTTAACATGACATTGAATTTTGTTTATTCAAGATTAAAACGAACAGGTTGTCTTCTCCTTCTAACCGACCGTCTTAATTGAACTGGCAACTGATCAGTGTGTGTGGACCCATATCTGTCGTCGGACTCCGCTTTGTCGTCTTTCTCTCTTTGATTTTGTTTCAAGTCAGATCCAGTAGTGATTATTGTTTCATCGGTCCCCATTTTGTCGTCTTTCTCTGTTTGACTATGTTCCGGGTCGGATCCAGTAGTAATTGTTGTTTCCTCAACCGGTGGTGTCCGAATACCAAAATCTAAATCAATATCAATATTATCTGCCCTAAGCTGATTTGAATGCGATGACGATAAATTTCGACGTATTTGATTTTGATGTCGTTTTATGTAACCATTTTCAGTTTGAATAAAATACATTTTATTTCCCAGCAATTTCTGTATCACGCCTCTGATCCATTTATGCGATCCCGAATAATTACGAGCTAACACTTTCTCTCCAACTCCGAATTTACTTCTATTTTGAGTTTTTCATAGTCTTTCGGGAACAACGCCGATAAAATGGTTCTTGGTTGCCCATGTAACAACTCTGCTGGCGATTTATCAGTTGCTAAGTTTGGAGTAGTTCTATACGTTGTAAGATATTTATACAACGCTTTGTCAATATGTTGTTCCTCTTTCATAATTTTTGTTACTGCTTCCTTAAAAGTTCTCACATGTCTTTCCGCTAACCCATTCGAAGCCGGATGAAAAGGAGCAGACGTGAGGTGCTGAATTGTGTTCATTTCACAAAACTTTTGAAATTCATTGGACGTGAATTGTGTTCCGTTGTCTGTCACGATATTGCACGGAAGACCTTCGATAGAAAAAATTTTTTGTAGAGCTCCAACTGTTGTTACAGCTGTTATTGTTGATAGTTCCACAATATATGGAAATTTTGAATATGCATCCACAACTATGAGCCACATACGTTTAAAGAATGGACCCGCGAAATCCAAATGAACTCTTTCCCACGGCCTACTAGGTTCTGGCCATGCAGAAAATTCTCGCTTTGGTTGACTTGCACCTTGTTGACAAGATGAACAATCATCATGAATACGTTCTATGGCTTTATCAATAAGAGGAAACCACACATATCGTCTTGCCATCTGTTTCATACGACCTTTACCCCAATGACCCTCGTGTAACAAATTTAATACTTGAGATTGCAGTGCTTTCGGTAGCACCACTCTAGTATATTCAGCCTGAAGAAGTAACACTCCATTCTGAAATGATAAGCAAAATCTGCGATTAAAGTACGGTTTGATACTACCTTCAGATTTCGGCAATTGTTCAGGCCAGCCATCTTGTACATATCTGCTGACACGTTGAAGAGTGTTGTCATTAGCAGTCATATCCTTTACTAATGTTGCATTTACTGGAAGATAATCCACAGCATTTTGATAAACAGTATCGACATCATCTAACATCACAACTTCCTTTCTATCAAATTGTATGTCATCCCCACACGGCAATCTGGAAAGAGCATCAGCGTTAGCATTCTGAGATGAACTTTTGAACCGTATAATATATTCATATGCTTGAAGTACAATAGCCCAACGCTGTAAACGATGCAACGCCATCACTGGCAACTTTCTATTCGGATTAAACAGTGTTGTCAACGCTTGATGATCAGTTATTAATTCAAAACGTCTTCCATAAAGATATTGATGAAACTTGGTCACTCCATAAATTATTGCTAATGCCTCTTTTTCGATTTGAGAATAGCGTTCTTGGCTGCTGTTTAATTTTTTTGAAGCATACGCGATTGGCTTCTCTGAACCATCAGCATAACGATGTGAAATTACTGCGCCGATTCCATACTTAGATGCATCTACTGCTAACACTATAGGCTTCTTATCATCATAATGAACGAGTTCCGTAGCTTTGATCATAGCATTTTTCAATGCTTGAAAAGCATCTTCATGATATGCTGTCCATTTAAACACAGCATTCTTTTTCCTTAGTTCATTTAAAGGAGCAGCTAATATGGAAAACTGTTTAATGAATTTGTTATAATAATTAACTTTTCCAATGAAAGCTTCAACTTCTTGAATATTACGAGGACGCGGCATTAATTTGATTGCCTCTACACGTTTTCCTGTGGGCATTAATCCATTCACATTGATTACGTGTCCAACATAATCTACCTGCTCTTGCGCAAAACTACATTTTTCGCTTTTACATGTCAAGCCGTATTCTTCCAAACGTTGAAAAATTTTGAAAACATTATTCAAATGTTCTTTATTATTTCGACCTGTTACGATTATATCATCTAAATAGACTGCACAGTTCGGTATTCCAGCGGTTACTTCTTCCATAAGACGTTGAAATATGCCAGGAGCACTGGCAATACCGAATGGCTATCGTTGAAACTGGAACAAACCAAATGGCGTATTAATGACTAGAAATTCTTTTGTTGCGTCAGACAATTCTACTTGCAAGTACGCTTCACTAAGATCAATTTTTGTGAAAAATTGTCCTCCTTGAAGTTTATAAAAAAGTTCCTCAACTATAGGAATTGGATACCTGTCAATCTCAATTTGCGAGTTCACACCAATTCTGAAATCTGCACAAATACGTAATTTTCCATTTGGCTTTGACACTACAACTATAGGAGCGGCCCAGACGCTGCTTCTGATAGCTTTCAAAACTCCAATATTTACCAACCGATCAATTTCGATGCGAACGTCTTCTCTTTTCGCAAACGGCAGGTTGTATGGTTTAAAGAATTTAGGCTTAGCATCTGACTTCAATCTGATTTCAGCTTTGAACAACGTACAACGCCCCAATTTCGAAGAAAAAATGTTAGCATGTTGACATCTGAGTTCATGTAGAGATGCGGTTAAACTTTGTTGACTGTCACAAGGATTATTTGCATAACATTCAATAACAGGTAACTGCAGTTTGAAATTTAATACTGTAAACAAATCCAATCCCAGTATGTTAGTAACATATTCATCGTTAACTACAAGTATCTCAAGCCTTCGAGTAATATTTCCATACTTGACATTTACTCTGAGAGAACCCTTAAGAAAAATAACAGCTCCTCCATACGCTCTCAGAACTTTATTCGTAGGCCCACAACTAGGTCTACCCAGTTGTTTATATGCCGCCAAACCAATTAAGGAACATGTTGCACCAGTATCTACTTGAAATGTTAAAATTTCGTTATTTATATTGAGGTCAACGAAAATTTTAGATGAACTAAGTTGCGAATCAACTGATTTAACTTCCGTTGTTTCATTCGCATTAATTGACTCAAATGAAACATCACTCATAGAATATACATCTCTTGCTCTATTTTGTTCCTGTCTTCGAACCTTAAAATTAGAATTCTGCTGAATACCTGTCACTGCTGATTGACAAACTGCAGCAATATGACCTTGCTTTGTACATAACCGACACTTTGTTTTGTTCTTGTAATGATAACATTGATTTCTTTGATGTGCTTTCCCACAAGCTGGACACGATTGTCCTCCCTTCACTGAATTTCGGGACTTAATATTACTTCGATTCTGTTTAACTTTCTTACTTGAACTGTGATTAACTTCATTAACTGTTTGACTGATATCTTCACCTCTAATTTCGTTACAAGTTTTAACCGTTGCTTCATATATTGCTGCTATCTGCAGTACTTCCTCTAGCGATGGGTTTGTTTTCTGCAACGCGGCACTACGGACTTTATCGTGTGGTGTGTGTATCACAACCATATCTCGTATACAATTATCTATAAACGATTGCTGGCAAGTTTCACTAGTACATAGGAACATGCACTCTTTAGCCGCACCACGCAGTTCTGCCACCCACTCAGCATATGATTGATTTGCTTTCATTCGTATTAAATGAAATTTAAAACGTGCTGCTAATATATGCTGTTTTTCCGCAAAATGATTATCCAATTTTGCTAGTAGTTCACCAAAAGACTTATTCTCTATATTATTGTCACATAACTTTTGAATAAGTTCAAATGTCTCTGTACCTATCCACGAAAGGAAACATGCGCGTTTTAATACATCGTCTTTCACTTGATGTGCCACAAAATGTTGATGCATCTGCTGAATATATATCGACCACTTTTCAACATTTCTCTCAAACCGTCGAAAGGTTGGAGTTGAATTAGCGGATTTTTTCCCGTTAATCACTCTTCTCAATACTTCTTCATTTTTGTTTAATATTTTCTCAAAAAATTCTTGATTTGCTAATGAGAACTCTCTTAGAACTGTCGCGAGTGCCTGAGCATCCATTTCCTCGTCGCCAACTGTTAATTTGTGTTTTTACAATTTAACTTTATTCTTATCGGAAGTCAAAAGTTAATCTATTTCTATATTTTTACAAAATGTTAAATACAGTTAATCAAATAAGAATAGCCTACTATTCAATTATGATTATACATTTCCAACATACTCCAATGCTAATAGTAAGTATGCATCATCTTATCTGCAGAATATGCTTGGATGAATTATGTACATCGATGGGAATCTGTTTTAAAAGAGGCGACCCGATGATTTGCGCCAACTATAGCAGAATCAGCCTTACACATGTGTCGAACCTCAATCATCATCCGAGATATATTGAAAGCACTTCGCAGGCTTACAATAAATGGAATCTGACATACTTTTTTTTTGCAATACTGAACATAACGGTTCAAATAGAAATCAAACACATAGTTAAGGTATAGAATCGTCGTTGGCCAGACAGACAACACATGGAAATTTTGATGTATCTTGATGACGGTACATCTTTGTAGCTCAGAAGTATTCAATGTTGGTCCTCAAAAGCTATATACCCATCAAACGCGTGTGGTTTATTTTTCAAAGCACTTACGATATTGGCAGAAAAAATGACAGAGAGCGTGTTATGCAACACTGACAAAATCAGTTAAAGTAAATATTATATCTGATCTGTCAACTGAAACACGTCGAAGTAAATTACAAATTGTTTTGAATCCATTGTTTTGAAAATAACAAAAGTAACTTCACTAAAACGGCTGTGTGTAAATGTCATGAAATTTTACACATAGTCTTTTGAAGGTTGGTACTTCATAAACGACATATGGATTTGACAATGGCAGCATCATCTATGTGTCAGTCGTACGACTTATATTATAGATTAGTTAGTTTATAGATATATTTGACAGATATCTGAATAAACATTTCAGTAGAAATCATATCAAATCCAGGCGATTTCTTTAATTTAAGTTCAAAATTAATCATTTCTATAAATTTTAACTCAGTTACGTGGAATTTCATAAGATATTAGTGAGAAAGGAGGATCACTTTCACTACTATCACTTTCTCTATTGTAAAAACATTAGCCAAGTATTCCCAAAACTTCGAATGAGCGAATTTTGTATGACCGGTTTTTCGATCATTTTCACAGGGAATATTTGGTATTTTTATCGTAAGTAACATTACAAAGATATACTTTTTGAGACTCGTTTTTATATAGTCGGATCTCCCTCTTTCAAAACTGGATAAAGGGTACTGATATTCCAATCGCTGGGCATACTTTCAACCAACCATATTCTGCAGATATGATGTTGCATGCTCACTATTAGCATATCGCCGCCAACCGTGAACAATTCTACATATTCTTTCGTCTCTGTATAGTAACACGCACTTCGATATGAATAGGTGATGGAATTTCAACACCATCATTTTCGTTTAGGGGCTACGACAGCATTTCTCTAAAGGCAGAATATTATCATCGTCAGATAGTAGTTTAAAGAAATATTCCTCCTGTGCCATCAGTACGTACTCGTATCCAGATTACCATTTTCATCCTTACAGTTTTATGCTCCAGACTTAAAGCCTTGATTCAGACAGATGCGGTTAACTTTTCGCGCCTTTTATTGATTTTATTTCTTTCGTCTGTATAGGGGCCTCTCTACCTTTTTCATATCCTGATATTATTGACGGACGATTCGTGTAGTCCTTGTCTGTCTGTCGTGATCACAGATGATGAGAAACTTTTCTTGATATGGATTGTAGTAAGCTTTTCCAATTTGAATCACCAATTTGGACTGATTTTCACAGTCTCTTGCTAGCCACAAAATCGTATCAAATTCATATCTATTCGCAAGGCATATGTAGCAGATATCACAATTTGCTCTTTTATAGCAACCTTGCGGTGACGTCAGTCTTATATTTATTGACGGCTTCCGGCAGTTGGATAGAGGCATCTTTCCTATAGAGGGTCTGGATATTCTAGGTGCTTATCCGTTAATCATTGTCCTTCAAGCGTTTGCATTGGTCGTCCACGTTAATCGGTTTCCAGTTCCGATGCATCTTTGCGTACTTCATTTGCTTCTGTTTATACTTCATCCTAGTACATACACATAAAATATTTTTTTAAAGACATACTGTGCATTATTTATTGGCAAAAATAATTTGTTTTTATCCTATAAGATTGCCCCGAAAGATACTTCGTTTATTAAATTTAATGAATAATCATAGCAGTAAATATTCACAAAATGTATTATATGTTTTCTTAAATAATTTTTGACAACATTTGATGCAAATATTTTGCTCCTAAAATATTAGAACACATAATTATTAGAAGGAGAATATGATGAGAGTGACAATATATCCCATTTAAGCTGCAAATCTTTTGGATGGCACCAAACATATGTAGGACCTTCCCTTAGCATACTGGAACACTTCATACCTATATTTTTATATCAGTTCTCAACTTTCTATTTAAGTGAAACATTTAATTTGTCAAGTAAATGACAACTCACTTTATAAATTATCGGTGTTTTCCGGGGGGAGCTTAAGAAATGATTTCTTAATGATCCCAATAAATAGATAGTTTACGTTATTTGATGAATATTTATTTTCGAAGTATTTTGAGCAGACTAATATTTCTTACTCCATGATCACTTTTGTTTATCATTGCTGTAGAGAACCAATTTCTGTTCCGCTGTAATGCATTTAGTAGGCGAATACCTAATTTTTAAAGACCACAGAATGTTGTACTTTGGTAAACCTTGCACTCGACGTCCATGAAATCATGCAAATACTGGATGACCTCAACTGGAGATTGTTAACAGCTTTGATTAAAAATGAGTTCAAATACAGTCTAAGGATAATAAATGGATTAGTTAATATGAAATTTGTCCCTCTTGTTAAAGTAATTTAATTTAATATTTATATTGTTAAATTAGACATTCCAGATGTTATTACACATTTTTAATATAAGTTGTTAAAAGATTAATCCAAACTTCCGTCAGACGTCGAAAATGTCATAACTGTAAGCTTTATATACGTATAAGTGTTATAAATTCCAATAATGCATATTTAAAATGAAGCTAAATAAAGCTAAAATACTATTACTACTACTACTATTACTATATATCTTATATATTAAAGAAGCAAAGAAATATTAAGTAATATTGCAAATGGAGTTGATATTGTATAGCATATCATGTTCACACTTATGTCAATAATTATTGTTTTCAACAATCAATAACAAATCTGTTGTGTATAACAACGTTGTTATCTTAGCGTTCTAGTTCGTTAGTTGACTTTACAAACCTTTAAGTTGTTTTGTTGGGACGAGGAGTGCAATTATAACTCCGATTATCGTAGTTTACAGTATTTTCGCCAAATAATGGACACATTTGATGTATCTAATAGAAATAGGTAATTACACATTAAACTAATGTATGTTAATATAAGTGAGTGCAGTTATTCATATATTTACATATATATGTTAATGCAAGCTATGTGGTTTCTAAAAATTAAAAGAAAAATATAGATAAAATTTTTTTACATGGAGTATCGGTAATTACGATTTAGATGTGTGCAATTAGTAGAAAAATAAATATATCTCAAGTTGTGTTGTTTGAAAATGAGTTCGTATTTTCAATTATGATTCTGATTATTTTAACAAGTCTATAGTTAAGTATTATATTACTGTTTCTTTATAATTTTGTGAAGTCTTCAAAAATTATTCAAATATTGTAAATATGTAGAATTAAGTATTGTGTCTACAAGTTTGTCTTGTATATGGCAAAAGAACAAAACAATTTTTTTGTTTATTTTTCCAATTAAAATTTTAATTATATCCAAACCAATATCTTTTATTGACAGTTGGTATTTCGGCTCAATGTCACGTCAGGAAGCAACAGAAGTACTGATGAATGAAAGGGAGCGAGGCGTGTTTTTAGTACGAGATAGTAACTCTATTGCTGGTGATTACGTTTTATGTGTAAGGTGTGCTATAACGTTATTAAAGTCGTATATACTCAGTTAATTATTTAAAAAAATTAATTTAGGGAAGATACAAAAGTTAGTAATTACATAATAAATAAAATTCAGAAGAACGAAAACATTGTATATCGCATTGGGGACCAATCTTTTGAAAATTTGTCGAAATTGCTTACATTTTATACTTTACATTATTTAGATACAACTCCTTTGAAACGGCCAGCTTCGAAGAAAATAGAAAAAGTAATTGGAAAATTTGACTTCGAGGGAACAGTAAGTAGAATAACACTAAGTTCTAATATATTATATATTTGTTTTACTATTCACATTAAACGCGAAATGGACAGCCATATATTTGGCTAGAAAACATCTGACAATGAAATAACATTTTTATTATTAGCCCAAAATTTGTATGTTGAAATAATTTCTTATTTAATTGAATTTTCAAGTTATTCGAATAGTCAAAATTATTTGGATCTGGATGACACAAAGATAAATTTGTGTAAGTAATGACGTTGCGGAGGATAGTATAAAAGCATTCAATAAACACATTTAGTAGCAATCTCAGCGATCATATAATTACTTTCCCAAATAGAACTAGATAGAATTACTGAACCAACCTAACTGATATCTGAATGGTGCTCGTATCTTCCACGTCACTACAAACTTTTTAAGTAGTTAGTTAATGTCTAACATATAGAATATTCCACACAAACTGTGATATAAAATATATTTGAAGAATAAATATTTCACATACTACGGAATATAAATAAAATTTATCTATTGTTTTAACTAATAAGAATTATATATAAAATCTTAAAAACCATCATTTGTTCAACGATCAGTAAGAGTAAAAGTTAATGTGTTCTTATGTTTGTGCTTGAAACCGTTCCCATACTTTTTGCGTAAATTGTTATTTTAATTTTACTTGACTTTTACACCAAAAGTCGTGTAATAAACATTATCCCTGCAAAACTTTATTAAATAAAATGTTATCTATGCAAAGCTTTATTAAAATTTGTCAAAATGTATTTAATCTTTCATAAACACATCTTCACATAAATTCATTCAAGAAAATAGTGCTTATTTTGTGAACTATATGTATTAAATTTGGTTGCCTAATTATATAGTTTATATGAAACATTGGTTGTAGATTGGAATATACCAATCGGATGCATATAAATTCTACTAATGAAGTTTCGTTAAACGTGATTAGTAGTATGCTTAGAAAAAGTCAAAGCTAACATTGTTTTTTGTTTTATATTCAGGACCAGGATGATTTACCGTTCCGACGTGGTGATATTCTTACTGTTATAAGAAAGGATGAAGATCAATGGTGGACTGCCAAAAATTCACTAGGACAAACAGGTCAAATTCCTGTACCCTATGTACAAAAGGTACTCAAACTTGAAATATAAAACTAATACAATATTCCTTGTATATATATCCTTATTCACACTTATTCAACAAATTTTGATATTCTTGGATAATAATATATCAGAATGAGCTTTTTTGAGTGACTATCAAAATATTAAATATTTATGCATGTCACAAAAAATTTTTATGTAACGGATTACAGGAAATATTGTATAATTCATTATTGACATTATTTAATATTAGTTTTAATTATTTAATTATTTAAAATAATTGAACATATTTTAGAAGTACGTAATAGATAATATTAGTAATACTTTTGAACGATTACAAGCATAATGAAAACTGCTTGCAAGTTAAGCTTAAGCTTTTAAACACTTCAAGAGAAGTCTGATCGGTAGAGGAAATATACAAAAAAAATATGTATTTGTTTAATTCAAATAATTTTCATACAAGTAAATCAAAATGCATGTTTAACTATTTTTAATTTATTGAATTTTTATATTGTTTTCATATTATATACATAAACAAATTTTTCGTTTTGAAACACTTTCATTTCGTCATGAAATATAATGATATGGGCTTCTGTTTTCATTATACATCGACATTTCGTGCAAAAAACCTTCAAAACACATCCAATATTAAACATCGTTTAATTTGGCATCTTATATGCTTGTTGTCTTAAATAAGTTGAGAAATTATGATGCTTTAACATTGATTTTTTGAGATTCATCTCAATATTGCATAAAAATTTTATATTCGTTTTTTATATAACACCGACCTACGAACATTGTTGCGTAAGAATTTTTTATCGTCACAAATCATTTTCCTGCAATCTGCACCTGAACCAACTACGAGGTAAGCTCGTATATATACTTTGTTTTGTATATATTAGGCCTTTATATTGCTTTTATGTAGTATGCTAAACTTTTGGTAAAATGTTTAATGTTAAAGTTTTAATTAAAAAACACAGTGATTAAAACAACTAAAAATTACATGTAAATAAACATGTTGATTCGATTGTTTAACTTAACAATCTGTTATTCTGTTATAATAAATATAAAATTTAAGGAATACAAACATTTTTACTATTCAGTGACCAGTGATATCAAATATAGTGTTAGGTGATTGAAGTTACATTTGTCACACTGATATTGCCAACTACGTGAAATTCATACGAATGACAGCTGTTTATATTGCTTACAAGCTATCAAGCATTTGCGTCTCAGCTTTATATAACAAAATTTATTCGAAATAAAATTCAAACGTAATAGTGTAATTGCGTTATATTTGGCTGGAAAATCGCAACCAGCTATACTTTGTGAGCTTAAACACCACAAAGTGAATAAAATGTTTGTGTATCGTACGATAAATCGTTATAATAGTACAGACAGCGCCCCCAAACGATAAGGTGCTGGATGAAAAAGACAGCAACATAACCTGAAATGGTTTTGAAAGTGAAGGCTCGACTTAAATGAAATCCACGTCCTAGTGGTAATCAAATGGCCAAATAACTGAAAGTGTCTCAGCGAAGCATCCGACGCATATTCCTAAGTGAGCTCGAGATAAAGCCTTACAAGTTCCAAAAGGCACAAGATCTTACACCAAAGCAACAAAAAGTTAGGCTCGAAGTAGTAAATGTGTTGTTACCTTTGAACGAACGTGGCGCATTTCCAAACATTGTGTTATCTGATGGGAAAAATTGAGAGTTCCAAAACTCTCAGTGTTCATAATTAATTAACTGAAAGCACTGTCTAAAATTTGAGACTACAAATGGCCATCCGAAGTAATTTTCCACCTCAAGTAATGGTATGGGTAGCTATGACCGCCAGTGGATGTTCTTCAGTGGTTTTGATCAAGCCTGGTGTCAAAGTCTAAAAGATCAGGAAAGTCAATCGGGAAAATGTTTTGAAAGTTGCTTTAGAGCCGTAGGTACGCAAATATTTCGATCGTAGACCATGGACGTTTCAACAAGACTCGGTATCAGTCTCGATCACATAAAGCTCGTGCGGATCAAGAATGGTTAAAAAATCATGTTATACACTTCATTTCGTCCACACAATTACTTTCGAATTCACCAGATGCAAATCTGCTGGATTATTCCATCTGAGTAATTTTGGAGAGCAAGGTGAGGACTAAAAAATATGCCAGTATGGATGCGCTGAAGAAAGCTATTGCTCAGGAATGGGCCAATATACGGAAAGATCACATTCGTGAAGCATGCAATTCATTTTTGAACCGTTTGAAGGTCACAGTCAAAGTAAAACCAAATGATGGCCACATCGAGGTGGAGTGAATGAATTTTGAAATATTTTATTTCTACAAATTTTTGTAATTTAAATAGGAAACACTTCAATCGCCTATCCCGGTATAACATATCACTGGAAAATTGTTATTTTTGACAAATACCTTATTTGCACTGCTTACAATAAGTTGAGTTATATCTGTCTAGTTAAAAATCGGAATATACTTGTGAACAGTTTTTTGTGACATAACGATTTTCAAATCAGCAAGACAAGAGCGCATTGATAAACTTACTAGCAGCTGTTAAGCGTTTGTGTTACGAGTTCAGTCTAAAAAGTCGTTCATTTGAGACCATAGTTTGTGAAGATTGTTTAGAATCAGTTATTGTGGTAAACACTTTGATGTTGTGCTGAATATAATTACGCAAAATCTTTGCGTAATATATTATGCCATTGGGGTAAGACTAGATCACATATATAAAATATTGCATGATTGCTTATCCTTAGTAAATATTTGTTTTTGTTGGAACGCATATAATTTGACAAATGTTTAAAAAAATAAACGTATTGAAATAACAAGGAAAATGGTAAAGCCATATTAGCAATGATGTTAAAATGTGAAACTCAACAGCAGTCCACTGTGGGTGTTTTGCAACGATTCTAAACCAGCAAAATAAATTTGTTCACGCTCGAGGCGTTTTCAAACAAATGGTGAGCTGCGGTTCAATAATGTAGTAGCAGCGCATTAAAACAATTATGTCGGTATAACGGATTTTAATTAGTACATTTGTTTGTTAAAAACATTTTGAGAAATGAGAAATACCAATACATGGGTCGTAAATCGGCCTAGATTTTTCTTGGTTTCCGAATATCAAAGATATCTTAAGTGGAATAGTAGAGAATTCTATTACAAGTCATTTAAACATATATAAAAGTGGTATGAATCATAAAGGAGAGTATTTTCAAAAACAGTATTGGCAACTTCGTGTATTTTGTATCTTTTTGCATTTGTTTAGTATAGAAACGAAAGCCGGAAAGTACATAAAAACGATATGTACCTTTATGTGATTCACTTTTGAATTAATTTGTGTTATAAAATATTCATTTCTTTATTACGAGTTTCTCAATATTAAATAATCTTTTTCAAGAAATAGGTTATTAAATTTAAGAATCCAAATAATTTTATATTTAAATCGACACATTTAGATTGAATCAAATTATATATACAACTTTAAAAGGTTTGTAATAGAAAGATCTTTAATAAAGAAGAATTTATTTACAACATAATTAATGGATATAAAAAAACTGATCTTTAATTAAACTTTTTTAGTACGATGAAAATTTTGATGATTGTTACCATGATCGCTCCTTATTTAGTGATTGCAATGGTGGAAACGCAGCAGCAGCTCGTATAAGTGGGTCTAGCGATGCACATGGAAACTGTCAGCGTTTAAATAATACTCTAAAAAAATCAGATTTAAATGTAATCGATTGTATTTTAGTTATAGTCAGTTAATTACTTTTTAATAATATTTGCAGCGAAAACTACCTGCTTTTGCACGCGTAAAGCAAGCTCGAGTTCCAAATGCTTATGATAAAACGGCGCTAAAACTGGAAGTTGGAGATATTATAAAGGTCACAAAAACAAATATAAATGGTCAATGGGAAGGAGAGATAAAAGGGAAAAAAGGTCAAGGTCACTTTCCTTTCACGCATGTTGAATTTATTGATGATTGTGATTTAATACGTTGCTCAGGTGAAAGTTCACATACTCATAAAGAACCAAATATAAGCAATGATTGGGGCGAATAAAAATTGTTTTGACAATCTTATAATATGTATATATTATTTTATGCATGTAATTTTTTTCAATATAGCCTTATAAAATACTTCAAATTAACTTGTAAGTAATATTTTTAATTATTGTATGCTAGATATATATTAAAATTAAACAAATGTATTATGGTAAGATGCAAGAATATTTATTTTGTTCAGTGAGACTTATAATTAAATGAAATAAAAATGAGAGAAATACTTATATATAGTACATATCTGTTTCTTTTAAAGTTATAGTACATATTTTAATATGCATATACAGGTAATCGAAAAGCTAAATTGACAGATGTGAAACATTTTGAAGATGCTAAATGAAAAAGATGAATGTTAAAATTTAAATCTGATATTTTTTAGGCAACGGATTTTAGATGTGTCAATTGTTCTGAGCAAAGTTTTCGACAACAATATAACCGATATATCTTACTTCTCGAGATATCGATGTTTAAAATTATTAACTATTGAAATTACTAACAAAAACTTCATCCGCCGTCTAAGGCTGCGGTTATATTAAATGCGATTTTGGTCTTGCGTGCTCGTGCTAACAAATCAAATGTATACAATCATATGTTAGGGGTTATAGTTCCTAAGAACAGTTCGCGCGACGTGTTGTTTCTCTCATGCGAATATTTGATTAAACAAAATATTTTGTTTGAAATTCACGCGTTCGTGCAAAATGAAAGGTGTAAATAGCGAAATTGATAGGTGTGTGTTGTTTTCACATAATTTTGAGTTTATGAATGGAAATAAATTGAAAACATTTACTACTTTTAGGAAACGGAATACGATGTGCTACTTTCTTTCTTTGAGGAATAGACAAATTCTGCATTTTTATACCTTGAAGAATAAAAATCGTGCACCCGAATTTATCTTTTGTTATTTGAAAGTAATAAATAAATGTTAATGAATTTTCCGTTAAATATGTATCATCTTCGTTATCTATTTATTTTTCAAAACAAACAAAACAGAACTGTCAATTAACAAGAAAAGTAATCGCAACATGCAATGTGTTCGCATGAGAAATCATATGTACAAACACGCAAGACAAATGGAGGAGCTGGATAGAGGAACTCTGAATAACAATTTTTTTTTGTATTTTGATATCTTACTTTAATTTAAAAATGAAAATCGGATATTTTTTTCAAATAATTGTTACTTTTCTGTTAATGTTATACATTGACAAAAAGTAAAAAAATGCGCTTAAGCGCCCGCTTTTCGATTAATCGAACACCAGTTTTCTCGAAAACTAAAAATTGCAAAAAATTTTTTGATTTCAGATTCGTGATTTTATGAATATCTTGAGATATATCTTGAGAATTCAACAATAAGGTTGCTGAAAAAGTTATCGAAAGTTGCTGTTTTCACTAAAAACCCATTGTCAAAGACGTGTGCTGGAATCTTGGATCGTACCTTAATCTCAAATAAATAACTAAAATGCAGAAATTTAAAAATTGATTGCTGTTGTTCTGTCAAAATTGAGGCAGAACGTAAGAAGAGTTTTGTTTATATATTTCATATGTTTTTCAATTTGCTTTTTTAAATAATTTAGTGTTAATTCAGCTTAGTCAATTACGCATCTACACTGAATAAATTTTGGTATTTGTTCAAATGCGAAATCATATTTGTATGCATTAGTGAAAAAATAGAATGTTTGAAAAAACTTTCCAAAGCTTAGTTTGTTTATTCTGTATGTTTATTATCTAGACTTTGTCAAGTTATCTATGCTTAAATAAAAATACGTATTATTTTTGAATTTTACAATCAAAACCTAAAATGTGTTATATGGCGTTTACATTGGCCGAAAATGGCTCATTTTGGTCAAAAATCGAAAATGAGTCATTCTTGCATATAAAATTTCAAGCGCAAAAATGAGCAATTTTCTCACATTCTGTATGAAAGACGTTCGAATGCATTCCACATATGTTCCAAGTGCAAAGGAATCCATTGAACATACCATAAATAAAAGCTTTTCATAGCATTTTGACATATTTACAAAAAAAGGTAAACAAATGTTTGGTGGTTGCATTTTCTTGAAAACGATGCACCTCTTTTTAGAACTTCTACTTCCTAAAAGGTAATTAATGGAAGTTAAAAATATGTTTTAAGTTTATATTGTAAGGTTTGAAAGCATATTTAACCTTCATGCAATATTTTTTTGGCACAGGCCAAAAATCAAATCAACAAGCAAGTTGCAAAATCAGCTGTTTAAAATGAAAACAAACGAATTACAACGAATGTAAACACTTTCAAATGGGTCATTCAAAATGAGCCATTTTCGGCCAATGTAAACGCCATATTAGTAAAAACTGAAGGTGTTTGCAAAAGTCATGCAAATAGTGTAGACGCATGATTATCTTCGTTACGATCGGATTTTTGTCAAATTCCATTTCAATTTTGTAGCCCGCGTCTAATTGCTAAAAAATCTAACAAAACATTTTTAACGCAGTCAAGTGATAGATGTTTATCTTTTTATAAATTATATGTTGTATTTTAATTTCTTATAAACAATTAATAGAACTAGTGCAAAGAAACATACGATTTTAGTAATCTTTCTTATTCAGACTATCTGTAGGGATAACGATATCATATGAATGTCCAAAGAAGTACAAATTGTGCGTGCCAAACGCATCAAACTATTTTGGTCTGAAATAAACTGAAGTCACTATTATATATGTAGATAGATTAGGTTAGGTTGGAGCGACGGTCTTTTGTGTGAAGCCCACTTGAACACAAAAAATGGCTCGTTGTAATACCACAGATCAGCCTTGTTCATACGCGGACCAAAATGATTTCCGAAGGGACCGCAGTGGTCAGCGTGTGAATAATGCTGTGAGGTACGATTCGTCCATTGAAGTGAATCATTCTGAAGAGTCTATATATTTGACCAAGTCCTTAATTTTGAAGAATGACAGCTCTGTTATTTCTGTAGGAAGAGGTTCATAGAACTCTGATCTTCTCGTAACCGATGACGGTTATTGTCCATTATAATAATTAACCTAGTCTTAACTGGTTGAGAAATGTACTGCTTCAACTAATCTGTTCACTACTACGGTACCTATGCAATGAATCCTATCTACCCAAGTTTGGTTAGCTATATTCATATATTTTTGTTGGTTACCAGCTTGGTCGTTATAAGTAGTATATCAATGTCCGAGAAATGAATGTCAGAGAGTAGAATTCTTGTTCTCAGACATTCATTTTCCACTGTAAATAGCTACCATGTTAAAAGAAACCAATTTATGTAGAGGTCAAGGTCTCTGTTAAAGTAAATGAATAACGGAGAGAGAGAATTGAGTCTGGTTACCACAAATTTAGCTTGCTGTTTCAATGGAAGCCGATAAAGCGATCAATTAAGTAAAGCGAAAGCAGCTTTGGTGTGAGTGGAACTTAAGGTTCCATTGATTTGTAAGGCAGTCATCATCGAGCAGTTTAATGGAAACCTTTGGAATTTAACATGGAAAATATCAGTGCAAACCTTGTCCTCAATCCAAGTTATCGCACTGTCTCCACGCATCGCCGTCACGGTAGGTATCTATGTAAAATTTTAGATCTTCATGTCCCTACCTACTATCTGAACTCCATGTGGCATCCCTGGATATTTCCCTATCCAGGTTGTAACTTGCGTTGCGGTGTAATAAGTGGAAGTACCAGAATCTTACACCGCTATATTTATAAGGCAGCCTGCTATCTCACGATCAATCAACACTTAACCAGATTTATTACTTCGTGATTGACGCAATGTACGCTTCAAGTGTGCTGGACCTAGGTTCATTCCGTGGTTCACATATTGATTCAGACAACTACCTTGTTGCAGCCAAAATACGTCACCAACAACGTATGCTCCCATGCACAAGAAAAGCTTGATGTAGTTAAGCTGTTATTATGTAAGACAACCGAAGTCTTCGCCGCTCAACGCTCTAGCCGAATAAACAACCAACTCTCGTTCCAATGATGACCATAAATTCAATCAAAGAGTCAACAGTCTGACTCAAGGCTTTAAACCTGTAATCTAGTTAAATATACACAGAGTGTGCATGCCAACTCACTGATTGGGTCTTATCAGTATGGCTTCCGATCTGGTCGCTCCACCATTAACCAAATATTCACACTATGACAAATCCTGGAAAAAGTACACGAACATAACATCAACACTCACTACTTTTTTGTTGATTGTAAAGCAGTGTTCGATAACCCGTTTACGCCGCAATTTCTGAGCTCGGTATCCCTGAAATGGTAATACTGCTCTACAGAATGACGTTGAGCAATACCCATAGTTCCATCACGATAGGATCAAATCTCTTCGAACCCTTCGATACCGTGTGAGGCTTTAGACAAAGTGATTCCTTATCATGTGATCTTTTTAATTTCGTAGAATAGATGTTTATCATAATGGATCAATACTATACAAATGTGTCCAGCTCCTTGCAAGATTGATGTTACAGCTACCTTTGTTTCTATGAAAAAGGAATCTGCATGAATGGGCTTAGCGGTAATAGAGGGCAAAACGAAGTATATGTCGGATACTGCTAGAAATATGCATCGCTCCTTGCTTGTGATGCCGAGCTAGTTTCTTGCGACTATACTTTCGTATTTGTCAAGGGATTGTTTTACCTTGGCGCCGCCGTAACAAGCAACACCGATATCAGCCTGAAGATCATACGAAGAGTCATTATTGCTAATAAATGCTACTATGGGCTCAGTAGGCAATTGGGACGAAGTGATGAAGCACTACTTGGAGTGTTCAAGAGAAAAGTTCTTCGTAAGTTCGTATGAGTTGTACGCGCTTTATCACAACATTGATATAATTTAGTGAAACAACATCCATCCATTAACAGACCAAATATTTTTAATGACAGACATCGGTGAGGTCTCGCAGGATAGCACCATACCTGTAAAGAGATCGGAGCCAGCTGGGAAGACAAGATTATGCTACCTCCGTCTTCGAAGGAAAGGGTATTGATTTTATCAGATGTCCTTTCATGGGGAGTGTTGGATTCTGAAGTGGCATCGGTTCTGTCATCAGAGGCCGATTCCGAAGATGCAACCCTAGAAGGTTGTTACTTAACTTCTTGGGATTCGGCTTTATATATCGGAAAGATGACCAACCCGAAGCCATAGTTGATCACCACATTGCGGGCTTGAAGAAGGGCGAAAGATTCTTCGTTAAGAACCACAAGTGCTACGATGAAGTCGCCTTTGGGATCGCTAACCTTTATTGCTTTCCAGTCATGTGTGGGGATATCGGCAATACTGGCCTTTAGAATTGAGAGAATTTCCTCAGGCAAGGTAAGTTCCGAAGGAAGCCAGACTTTGGAGCGGAGGGAATTGTGGAATGTTATCCACAAAAGTAGCCCTGAGTTCTTTGCAATTTTTGTAAAAAAACATTATCAAGCGGAAGGGATTGATTCAATTTTTCAATTTCTTCAACCGGTTTGGACAGGACTTCAAATCTTTTTTGATTACTAACTTTCTTTACAGATTTAAAAGAGGATGTCTTGCAACGCTTAATGTTGGAATCAAGCTCCCCTGAGCAGCGGCTGCCGCTACTCGGTGGGCGGACCTTCATATCCGCAACGGGGTAAGCTTATAGGTGAGTAAGCTTGTAGGCAAGCAGACAGACGGACAGGCGCAACAGATAAAGGAGAATAGGTGGGCGTATGCCGGTTTCAAAATTTAAATTTAAAGTAATGGAAAAAACAAGGTTAGATTAAATGGTAGCAGAGCTGGTGACAATTATATATAAAATGCAAGCACATATATGCAACCAAAATATAAAATAAAAAAGTAAAATAAAATAAAATAAGATAGAGTAAATAAATAAAATAAATAAATAATATAAATAAAATGAATAAAATATGTAAAATAAACAAAACAAACAAGACAAACAAAACAATTAAAATAGACAAAGCAATCAAAATAAATAAAAGAATAATCGAACTAACGGAAGAAACTAAAATTGATAGTAGTATAAATTTGAAATAAAAATTAAATTTAAGTACAACCAATAGCACTTGAAATTGATGATAAAATTAAAAATACAAAGTAAGAAAAAAAGTAAAATAGAAAGTAAAATATAGAGAAATAAAAAATTAATTAAATAAAAGGATATCAAATGTTTATAAAAAATAAAATAAATTGTAGAATTGTTCACATACAGTGCGCACAGATAACACAACAAACAGAAAACCTTTTCGTTGTGAAATTCTCTTTGCCGTGCGGGAATGCGCACCAAGTGTGATAAACCAAATTTAAATAATTTAATAATTTAAAATTATTTTAATTGAAAATTAATTTAAATTAAAAGAAAATAAAATGAAATAGTAGAAAGTTGCAAAATTTTAAAATAATAAAAATCCGAGTTCGTATTTGCGTACCCATGAGCAGCTCCTTTCGGCTCATTTTGATCACGGCTCATAAACCGGCAAGAAGCTTTTTTCGTACCATGCCTCACGCTTACAAGCGAACTCAATTGCAGAGCTCACGCTCGTGAGTAAGAGCCGCCATCTTGCCCGAGAGCAATAGTCGAACTGAGGCTCATGAGACCTCATGCGCTGCTTACAAGAATGTGCTGCATGAAGGAATATGAAAAATATATGGCATTGTTGTTGTTTTCATTACACAATTTGGCACGTGCCACTTTTTATTTGAATTTTGTGATTTTACTTAATTAATAGTTTTATATTAATTCAAGTGTTTTAAATTATGTGAAATTGTTTTTCGCAAAATTTGAACATAAAAAAATAAATATATCAAAGTTTTACATGAATGCAATAAAACAATTTGTTTACAATGCGAAAAACAATGTAGTATTGTTTCATTCTATTGTTTTAATATAAATTATAACAAGTTAAGTTAATTTTAAATTATATATTTTCATATAACAAGAAACGTATACAAAAATAATTAAAGCAAATAAACTAATCAAAAATAAATCGGGTTTTACTGAGCAGTTGAGCTCTCCGGTCATGAGCCCTCATGAGCAGCTCTTCAATATGAGCAAATTGAAGGCTAGCGCTGGTAAACAGCTCTTCAATATAAGCCAATTTTAGGCTTACGAGTGTCTTCCAAGCTGAAATCCACGCAATCAACTTATGCATAAGATCCAATTTAATCAAAAAACCTTCTGGCTCGAAAATTGTTATTTACTCTGACAGCCAGGCTGCTCTTAAAGCTCTTTCTTCTTGGACTTTCAAATCAAAACAGGTCCTTGAGTGTTACGAGCTTCTGCAATCACTTGCAGCTCGGAATAAGGTGAACCTTTACTGCGTTCCGGGCCACAGAGGAGTTTTGGGAAATAAAAAAGCTGATGAGCTAGCAAGAACTGCATCAAAAACTGCTTTTATAGGCCCTCAACCCTTTTGTGGAATAAACTGGGCCAGTACAAAACAGATTATCAAGGAAATGGAAAATCATATGCGGCTAGAGTACTGGGTAAACTTTCCAGGACTCAGACAAAGCAAAGCACTGATAACACCTTACTCCTACAAAAACATTCTTAAGTTCTCAAAATGTAATTTAAGGATGATAACGGGTTTCATTACAGGTCATTATGGTCTGAAATATCACCTTCATAAACTACAATTATCTGCTAACTCGGAATGCAGATTATGCCTCGAAAATGAGGAAACAACCATGCACATTCTTTGTGACTGTCCAGCTTTAATAACGCACAGAAGAAACCTGTTTCATAAGGAATTTCTGTCACCAGAACAGATTAAGAACTCTTCTCTAGATTTAGTTCTAGACTTTATTCACAAAGCTTTAAGGGGCTTTGTTTAATCAATAGTGAAACTGGTACAATAGGTCTCTTCTGGCCGCAGTACCGGCTGTTGGGCAATTTTCACGTATACTCTTTTATTATTATTATTAGGCTTACATAAAAATTGGCTATTGCTCATAAGCCTGAGCTGCTCATGAGTGAGCAAATACAAACCCTGATTTAAACCAAAACAACTTAAAACAAAATATTAAGAATGAAATTAAAAACTAAAAGTAAATGAATCTGAAAGTAGATAAAGGTATATAATGAAATTTATGGTAAGATTAATTAAAACCTAAAGAATGTGCGTTATCGCTAGACGCCAATATCCAAATTTATACACCCTGAATTTACACAATTTAGTAAAACTTGAACAGAACAGTCTTGCAGGAGTGATTAATTCGCATGAATAAATTGAATAAATGAATCCCGATGTACCGTGTGCCCCATTTAAGAATTTTTTTAAACGAGAGTTTCAAGTATGTATTTATTAAAAACTCTGATATTTCTAGTGTGCGTTCGTAAGTTTTATATATCATGATACCATAAATATTTACTCTGTATACAGCTCAATTTTTGTTTGTTTACATAGAACACATGACAAATATGTCACATTTTGGTAATTTCTCTTGTGTGAAATTTATTTTTAAGTATTAATAGCTTTCGCCACTTATGGTCTAAATTCCTTTGATTTATATGTAAGTTTAAAGGCAAAAGGCAATAAATCTCTTTGTATGTTTAATGAGATTTACCTATGGTAAGTTTCCACTGACTTCGTTAGATCAGTTGACTTACTTAAAATTCAAGTAATTTAGGCAATCTGAAAAAAGTGAACTGTTAAGCATGATATAGACGATGCTACATGTATGCGGACCAAGTATGCATACTACTAAATCGCACTGTGGTGAGCGTCGGACGAGCAAAGATCGCGGAAAAAATTATTAATTAGTGACAAAACAAAAATAATTGAAAAAGTGCTTGATACTTATTTTCTTTAAAAATAGCAAATTCGAAAAAAATGTGCTACAATAAATTATTAAAAAGCTTATATATTTAAAAAATTATTTTATGAATAAAAATATTAAAATACATAATTATAAAGAATTGAATTAAAAATAATTTTAGTTTTAAGAATTAAAATAAGAACGCCAGCAACAACAACAACAACAAAAAATTATGGTTAATTCTAAGAAATATGAAATCTTTATACAATGAAATAAATAACTTGTTACTCTTATCATCACCTCAATTTCTTCAGTTTCAACTATTGTTTTGCATTCTGTACTTGCTCTGCTGTTGTTATGCACGCTGTAGAAAATAAATCAAAATGAAGTATGTATACCTAGTTTCAAAGTGTATATCAAAGCGCATACTTGAACTGCATATTTAGTCTGCATACCTGTAGCATCGTCTATATCCTGCTTAAGATATACTTACTAAATAAGCATTGGAAACATGGTTATAAAAAACATGGAAGCTCTTTGTATGGTTTAGGAAATTTACTTAATGAGTTACATGTAATAAAAAAGCAGTGTAAACATATTATAAGAAAATCGGGATTTTTAGGTTAAGAATTAAAAATCTTGTATGAAAACGTCAAACGAGAGATCATAATGTGATTGCATTTACTGTTATATCAATATAACAATAAATCCAAATGGCGTCATTTCAATTTTGGTGTAAAAGCGCTTATAGAGAGATGTAACATGTTATTCTCCATGATGTTTGTTTAAATAAGAGCAAATTTATGACAGTAATATATGACATAAATAATATATGACAGTTCTGGTATGATGAATAAATAAGAGAAACTTTTTTGCGATATTACACAGAGGTCCAGTTTTTCAATATATCATCGAAGTTTCTTTTCTTTATTATCTTTGCTAGGTACCATTCTTGTGAATTGTTCTTTGGTCAAGTGTTTCTATTTTTTTGAAGGTCTTGTTAGCTGCATAGAATACGGTATGACAGGTGCATAGAATATGTCGTTCATGTTTGACAACGTTCTGTGGTATAAATTTATCGATGTAGGTATAAATTATTTTGGTATTTGTAGTATTACGTAGTGAAATTGCTGTTTTTAATGTATTTTCATTAATGCATATGTGCGTAAACAAGCTTATGTAAATAATTATGTGTTTGACATTTTTTATTGATTCCGGTTTCTTTAATGTTGAATATACCAAGCTCAAGTCAAATAGTCCTGTGGGTGCAATAAATAATTTGTTATATATTCCTATGCGTAAACTACTTCAGAAACCTGACAGATTCGCTTTCCTATATCAGTTCCCGGTGTTGGAAAGTTATATAATGTATATTGATTAACTTTCTAATAAATACATTAAACTTTTCGTAAGATCATGCAAATAAATTTATTTCTGTAATTCAATACGGCAAAGGACAATATTGATTCCTGCAGCTGTTTTCCGGTAAGATGTGCTCGGGAAGACTACAGGTAAGAAAGAAATTATGTATCCATTTTTCAACACGAACAATTTGTGTACATTCAAATGTGAAACAGAGTTTAATATAACATTGCACTTCACTACAGAAGTGAAAACTAAATATATGTTTGTTTTTATACATTAAAAATACTCATAAATCACATCCTACCAAATATTCAAGCCAATAATAACTCCAAAACAGTTGGCCCTCTAATGTACCCTTTAGTTACAGTAACATATATGTATATATACATAAAATTTTAAATCATTTCACCTATGTAGTAGATGTACATTGTCGCATGTACATTGTAAATATATTCAAATTTATAATTTGTTTTCTTGTGTTTATGTTATAAAGCCCATGTAGGATGTTTTCTACGTTACGGTTAGTTACCGTATAAGGTACCGTATAGGAATATTAAAGGTACTTGTCGCAGTGATGAGCTAGGACAGACTTTATTATAATGCCATGATTGCTTCTAAAATTTGCCTTTTGCATATGCATATAAAGCAGCGCACTAGGGGTTTGAGTTAGATTTGGTTTCGATTTTAGACATTTGCTGTTCCTTTATTGATTCGTTAGATTTAGTCTAATCAAATTGCTGTTTATCATATTATTACATCATTAGAAGTAAGAGTTAAAAATTTTTCTTGTATAATGTTTTTGTTAATATTTGTAAATATTTAAATTTTTATTATCAGAAATATCACTGAAAAATCTGCATTTAGGTTATTGCCCATATCCCGCCAACCTCTAAATTATTACTTTATTATCACAATAGGACATGAAAATTAATTTAATGCATAATATTTAATTTATTTTAGGTATTAGCATAATACTATTTACGTATATAATGTTATAAAATAATTTTATATTTGAAAATCTTGTATCGATAGGGAGTTGTAGATTTATTTATGGATTATGACTATTCTGATTACACTGACCTATTTTTAAATATATTCATCCGTAACCGATTTGGTCGATGAGAATGTAAAAATTCTCATTAAATTCAGTTGATACCGTGCTAAATTAGTTGTAGATGTAAACAACGTAAGAAATATAAACAGCTGAACGCAAAAGAAGTAATTAGTTAAAACAGAGTACAACACGCAAAATAACATAAAAACATAAATAATGCAAGATCAATTTGATCACAAAATAGTTTGTACGCAAGGATATACAATGTAATTGCTCAATGTTTATATTAGCTGACTTAAGAACTTATTGAATTAATCGAATGCGGGTCAACTGACTTCGTACAGAACAATTAATTCATACTTTACTTTTGCTTGGATTTGACTGTATTACAATGTATTACATTTCGCCTATTCCTTGAAGATTCCTCAGCGATAGTAATGGCATATCTCATGGTCTTAGTATTACTCCACGGGTTTAAAATAGAGTGATAATTGTATTTATGTTATATTTCTTATAAAAATAATCCCTTCTTTTAGCAAGTTCATAGATAAGTTTACTTGTACTTATCTATAAACAAAATTATTTTTTTTGTATTTAACCATTTTTTTAACAAAATTAAAACTAATTAAAACTATTTGGTGGAAATCATTTTTGGTCATCTATTTTTTGATAGGTTCATTAATCGGTTATGTAGTTTACAACTGTATATAATACTAAGTAATTTGTAGATCTCTTTCTGGGCCCTATGCTCCACTTAGGAGAGAAGGGCACCAGTAAGTAAGACCTGTTTCTAAAGATTTTTCTTCTACTTATCTATGAATTCATTATCTTTGTACGTCATAGCTTAATTTTGAACTTGCGGCTGTCTCAAAAAATTTAAATATAACTAGTAATGCATTCTTAAGAATGCAGTCTTATTTTCTAAAATTATTTTCACGTACTATTTATTGAACACTAGTTCAGCAGCTTTTATTTTTTTGTATATGATTTTCAACGCTAATATTAGGTCTGTTAAAATGTTACATGAGCTTCTCGTAGTAACTTTGAGTAACACTGTGTATACACAAGTGCGTTCCACCAGCAAATTTTCGATTAAATGAAAGCATCTGAGAGAGCGTAACATCTCTGTCGAAATTTGAAAATGCTACACAGACTTTACTCGTACATTTTATTTCAAGTAAAATTTGTGTGATGTGTGTGATCAGCTGTTTTGATTTGAATTCAAATTTTTGTATTGGTTATTTGCGCGGCACTGGTGTTCTCACCAGATTTTACACAAAGCTGTTCCATGAAAATCTGTGCAAAAAGAGTAATTTAGCATTTTATTTGTGTTACGCTCTCAGTTTACACTTTACTTGTGCTTTACACAAGTAACAGACCTGTTATATATTATCCATCCGTTATATTCTCTAACTATCTTTTCTTCTTTCACTTTTTACCTTTTTGCATCAATTTTGATCGTGTTAGGCCCATGTTATGTAGAGTGTCACGGGCACGTCAAAATCAAAATTGTTTTTGTTTTTAATGAAAATTAAAAAACAGAGTGAGAGAAAAAAATAAATGTCAGATTAAATTCGGTCATGAGAGCCAAACTATCTGTGCCCTGCACTGTCAAAGCTGTGTTGTATGTATGTATCAGAGAACTTCAATTCAGACTCTCTTTTTCGTTAACTTGACTGCACTTGATTCATATAAACAGCTGATAGTACTTAGAAAGATTTATACTCTGCTCATGTGATGATTAATGAGCCATTTATGAGTATTAAACCACAGTCGGGAAAAATTTGCTTGTTCTTGTTTACTGTGCATATAATTTGCTAGTAAAATCTCTAAAATTATGCACATGAAATATTTCAAAACACAAACAAAACACGTGCATTTATAATGCTAACAACAACAACACATTAAAAAGATTAAACTAAACACAACAGCGCTCACACAAAATTTTTACGAACGTCGCAAGTGATCGAGTCATTCATTTTCAATGAGTATATTTGTACTCATCTGAGTATATGCTTTGATTCATGAATCATACGTATTCTTGTAAAGTTGATTCTTTAGCACCGGAATTCGTTAACGAACATACTTACGAATCATTTCTGTGGCGAATATGAATGCATATAAATAGTGTGTGAGAAAAACATTTATATGCATTTAGATTTGGTTTTTTATGAGTGTACTCTGGGTGTTAAATTATGACTCTTTGCAGTTCTCTGGTATGCATGTCCTTTTAAATTCAGGTACAATAAAAAATGACTAATATAATAGAAAAAATACAAAATTGACAAACTGATGTGACACTCTGAATAATATGCATTCTCGTCAGTAAATTTCATTAACCATACAAAGAGCTTCCGTGCTTTTTAACTTAAAAATTAAGCAAGGAAAATTACACCAAAAATGTCAAATGCAACTTTTAAAAATAAATAATCCACAAAGCAAATCATCAAAATTTGAAATATTTGTCACATGTTTTATATGTAAAATATAAACAAACTACAGATAAGCTATAAGCTATTCCTCAGTGCGTTGAGGAAGTAAATATTTCATATAATCTTTGTTATTATAATATATATCAATTACATATATATACAATTATATGTATATAATTGATATATAAATTATATATTTAATTTTTTCTGAAATATATTAACTGAAGTTTATTTAAACAAACCGAAGCTCTCTTAGAACTATCTGACACATAAAAGCTCTTTCACATGCAATTAGTTACTTATGCCAATGGAAACGACAAAATCTTAAAGTAACTTTAGTAATATACTAAGTAAGCAGTGGAAACATATTCTTACGTGATTTTTATGTATCAACAACTTTGACATATTTATTACCAAATTTTTCAATTGGCAGAACTTTGTAATTTCATTTATCACGAAGTATCACTTTAATTACTCCCTAACGAAGCGTGTCCTTAATATAATTTTTTCACTACCTTAAAGATATGCGTGTGGTGCTATCATTTTTTAAGGCTTTAGTTTCAAACTTCTTTTTTAGTCCCTGTTCTGTTTAAACCCTATCTCTTTCAATTGACTTTCCTCGATTACTAATCGTACTACAGCAGACAATTAAGGTCGTGATGATATGTTTGAAGAAGTTTTTTAGGTATCGATGAGCTATGCATATGATTATATAGATTATTTTAATTATACTAAAACTTTACTAATAAAATTTAAAATTTCTTATTCAGTAGTTTTCTCTTATATATTTGCTTGTATATTAAGTGAGAGGTTAACCTTTATTTATTGATTTGTCGTGTAAAGTCATATTCATCACTTAAAATTTATTTGCATATACGATATATCTGCTTGTGTTTCAGTTTACTCATCTGAACCTCTGCTCAAATATGAGGAAATTTTTATGTCGTAATTTCTTTACTGTTCCTGTAGAATTACATGACTATAATTTTATTTGCGTGGTTTGTAGGTGTAAGATGCAGTTTTTATTCCGAACCTAAGAATATTTTAAGAGACAGATAGATGTTATCCCTTTATTTAATTGCATTTGATAAAAAATTAAAATAGAGTGTAACTATTGCTTATTTAAAGCGTTATTGATAACGCTGATAAAAATGATTTTATGTTTATCCGTAATAAGGTGATTCATCCTGCAAGGTAAGCATGAAGTGTTTTATGCTATATGTTGGCAACTCTGCCAAGATGACAGTTGACAGATAAAGAACAATTAATATTTTAATTCTGTCAGTTATTTTGAACTTGTGAAATAATAATAACTTGGAGTTAGTTTGAATAAATAAATATCTAAATTATACAGATATAACAGTGGCGACGAGGATATTTTTTTTTTTGCATTACATGAAAAATATATGTACACAAAAAAAAAATGAATCCACAAGAATTCAAGTTATTTTTCCAAGAAATGCAAAACCAACGTGCGAAAGACACCGAAGCAATGCGTGAACTTTTCAAAGAGTGTTTGCAAATGAAAGCAGTTCCGAAAACAGAAAATCCGGAGCAAACAATGGAGATTTTAGCATCGAGTCTCACGGAATTTGTGTATGATCCAGAAAATAACTTAACATTTGAAACGTGGTATACGAGGTATGAAGATTTGTTCTTAGTAGATGGTAGCAAACTTGATGACGCAGCGAAAGTCAGGCTTCTATTAAGAAAACTCAGCACAAATGTGCATAATAAATATATGGACTTTATTTTGCCTAAGCATCCACGTGAATATAATTTCACTACAACAGTGGAGAAATTAAAACAACTGTTTGGACTCCAAAAGTCACAATTCAGCTTACGCTATAGCTGCTTACAGTTAACCAAACCACCAGATGCCGACTATACTACGTACGCAGCCGAAGTTAATAAACAATGTGAAAATTTTAAATTGAATAGCCTGTCACTGGACCAGTTCAAATGTTTAATGTTCGTATTGGGGCTGAAATCGGAAGCAGACTTCGAAATAAGAACCCGAATATTGACCAAACTGGACACAGAAGCTAATACCATCAACTTGGAAAAACTTACAAACGAGTGTCAGCGTATTATTAATTTAAAATCCGACACAGCGCTGGTAGAAAATAAATCACGCGAAAATCAGGTGAATCGAGTACAAGCAAATAAGCTTAAGAACAATCACAAACCGAAAACACCATGCTGGTTTTGTGGAGCAATGCATTATGTGCGTGACTGCCCATACAAAAATTATAAATGCGAAGACTGTCACAACATAGGCCATAAAAAAGGTTATTGCAAAGCGAAAAATTTATCAAAATCAAAATGCAATAGCAACAACAAAAATAATAGCAATGGTAAAGCAAAAACATTTTCACAGCCACGATCCAACAGTATATACACAACGAACAGCATCACAGCTTCACAGCGTAAATATGTCCACGTTAAAATCAACAATGTGCGAATCAAATTGCAATTTGATACTGCATCGGACATAACTATCATTTCAAAATTTAATTTCGACAAATTAAATATTTTAAATACAATGGAAGTACAACCAGAATCTGCTAAAAGTGCAACTGGAAACTTACCATTGTACGCAAAATTTACATGTGATGTGCAGTTAAAAGACACAATTAGAACACTTACGTACTTCGTTACAACGATCGATTTGAACGTATTCGGATTGGACTGGATAACTGCTTTTCAACTTAGCGATATGACGCTTAATGCTATTTGCAGCCAAATTTCAACAACAAAACAGGCAAATAATGTTTCAATAAAGTCGTCGAATTGCAAATTTCTTCCGAAAAAATTATTTCCAGAACTTTTCGATAATGCTATGGGTCTTTGTAATAAAACTAAGGCACATTTAATTATTAAACCAAACTGTCAACCTGTTTTTCGACCTAAGCGCCCGGTAGCATACGCAGTTCAACATTTGGTTGAAGAAGAAATCAAGCGACTTCAAGATCTCGACATTATCGCACCCATCAATTACTCTGACTGGGCCGCACCAATCGTAGTTATCAAAAAGCCAAATGGTAGCATTCGTATTTGCGCTGATTTCTCAACTGGTCTTAACGACGCGCTTGAATCTTACAAGTATCCACTACCGCTTCCAGAGGATATTTTTGCAAAAATTAGCAATGCAACAGTATTTAGTCATATAGACCTTTCGGACGCTTTTCTCCAAATCGAAGTTGATAGCAAATCGCAAGAACTTCTCACAATAAACACGCATCTAGGTTTATTCAAATACAAGCGTATGGTTTTTGGCGTCAAAACTTTTCCGGCAATTTTTCAACAAATTATGGATAAAATGCTTGCGGGCTTAGATTGCGTAGCTGCTTACATTGACGATATCTTTGTCTCAGGTAGAAACCAACAAGAGCATGACAACAACTTACATGAAGTTCTACAACGTATTTATCAATACGGGTTTAAACTCAAGATCGCAAAATGCAATTTTTCAGTTCCTGAAATTGCTTACTTGGGATATATTGTCAGTAAAGACGGCATTCGCCCAGATCCAAAAAACATTGAAGCAATCAAGACAATGCCTGCGCCAACCAATCAATCCGAACTTAGATCACTTTTAGGTGCTATCAATTTTTATGGAAAATTCATAAATCACATGCGCAAATACCGAGGACCATTAGACGAACTACTTCAAAACAACAAGCAGTGGCAATGGACGGAACTTCATCAACGCTGTTTAGATGGTTTCAAGCAAATTTTGTCATCAGAGTTATTATTAGCGCATTACGATCCACTAAAAAACATAGTAGTCGCTGCAGATGCATCTAACTATGGGCTCGGAGCTTGCATTTTTCATGAAGCTGACGACGGTTCAATGAAAGTAATATGTCATGCGTCCAGATCACTAACGCCCACAGAAAAACAATATAGCCAAATAGAAAAAGAAGCTCTTGCGCTTATTTTCGCGGTTACGAAATTTCATAGAATGGTTTTTGGGAGAAGATTCAAACTTCAAACAGATCATAAGCCTCTTCTAGCTATATTTGGTGATAAAACTGGAATTAAGGTGCATCAAGCAAATAGACTTCAACGTTGGGCAATTAAACTGATTGCATACGACTTCGAATTAAAGTTTATTTCAACTAACAGTTTTGGGTATGCAGACGTTTTATCACGACTCATACATAACACAATCAATCCTTCAGAAAACTATGTCATCGCTGCAGTAGAGTTTGAAATTGAAAGTAAACAAATTTTACATAACTCACTTGATAAGCTGCTGCTTACCAGCAAGATGATTACTTACGAAACAGCTAAGGACAAGGTTTTAGCTAAAATTCTCGAATATGTAACTGAAGGATGGCCATCAAACTGCAACAACAGTGAGTTAAAAGCTTACTTTAACCGAAAAAACGACATATGTATAGTTGACGGATGTTTAATGTTCGGACAACGCATTATTATACCTCAAATTTTCCGAAAGCGCATTCTTAAAGAAATTCACCGAGGTCATCAAGGCATAGGTCGTACTAAAGCCATCGCGCGGTACTACGTTTATTGGTCAAATATCGATCACGATATTGAAGCAATGGTGAAAAGTTGTTCAAATTGTGCCGCAGCAGCTAAAATGCCCACAAAAACAACTTTACATCCTTGGCCAAAACCTTCTGATTCTTGGGAACGGCTCCATATTGATTATGCAGGACCAATAGATTCATACTACTATTTGGTCGTAATCGATGCGTTCTCAAAATGGCCAGAAATTATACAAACAAAATCTATAACAGCAACTCAAACAATTTCCAGCTTGAAAGAAATTTTCGCTAGATTTGGGTTACCGAAGACAATAGTTTCAGACAATGGTACTCAATTTGTGAGTCACCAATTTCAAGAGTTTTTAGCGGAAAACGGCATTAGTCATATACGAAGCAGTCCGTACTATCCCATGTCAAATGGACAAGCCGAAAGGTTTGTGGATACTTTAAAGCGAGCACTAAAAAAGTTAAATGGGAAGGGGGTAACTGCTGAAAATCTTCAAACATTTCTACAAGTTTACCGATCAACTCCGAATAAGCAAAATGAGGACAGTAAATCGCCAGCTGAAGTTTTACTAAAAAGAAAAATCCGTATTAAACTTGACTTGATTAAACCAACGCTGGTGTCAGACCCAAATGTCAAGTTTAAAAACAAGTGCGATACACAACTCAAAATGAAAGCGCAATTTGACAAAAGGCATGGTGCAAAGCCAAAGTTTTACGAAAAACAAGAGCTCGTTTATGTCAACATATTCAAAAACAAACACTTTGAATGGACAAAAGGTAAAATAATCGAACGCATAGGTAACGTCATTTATAATGTTCGCTTACAAAATGGCAAACTTATTCGTGCACATGCCAATCAAATTCGTGACCGAAAAGATCAAGGAAATGAGTTATCTTTAGAAATATGTACTTCCGAAGATATCGCCAACGAAAAGTGTTTAGTTGATGCATTTGGCCTCTACGAAACAACACCTAAAGATGTGGTCGAAATAACTAACAACAACATGGTTTCGACTCCAGATCAATCTTTCAGCGAAGTAACCGAGATTGCAATCCCTCAAACTGAGAAGCACAATGAGGCAGTTGTTCCGTATACCCGACCAAGGCGTACTAGACATCCTGTTGACCGTTATAGACCCTAGAATCACCGCATTGGAGATTTAATCTCAAAAGGGGAGGTGTTGGCAACTCTGCCAAGATGACAGTTGACAGATAAAGAACAATTAATATTTTAATTCTGTCAGTTATTTTGAACTTGTGAAATAATAATAACTTGGAGTTAGTTTGAATAAATAAATATCTAAATTATACAGATATAACACTATAAAACTTGTGCAAAGTTTTATTTTTGTTTTGATCTGTATTTTATTTATAATATGGCTATATATAAGAGGATCGGAGGAATCCATTGTTCTTTGGAAAACATCGGTTATATTGTGTATTCTCTACTGTCGTGCATGTGATTAAATATCGTGCTTACATTGTGACCGAAAGGTTTTCGGAGGTTCTCATTTAAAATTCGCGCGCTGTATATTTTTCGATATTTTAAGTTTATGTAGTTTGGCAGAACTGTCCTTAATTACTATGCCAAAAATGAGCGCGATCTGTCGGACAGTTCGTTTACGGCAGCTGTTGAAACCAGTTCACCTCAGTAGTGCGTTGCGAAAAAAACAATGGAAAAAAATATTGAACAAAGAGTTTGCATCAAATTTTGTTTTTCGAACGAAATTTCGTGTGCAGAATCGTTGCGAATGCTACAAAAGGCTTATGGGGAATCAGTTTTATCGAAAACTCAAGTTTATGAGTGGTACAAAGCCTTTCAGGACTGTCGTACGACCGTCGAAGACATGCCGCGTTCTGGACGACCTTCGACCTCTACCACCGACGAAAACATTGAAAAGGCAAAGGAAATCGTGTTCAAAAATCCTCATGTGAGTGTTAGAGAGATAGCACGAGAGCTAGGCATCGGTCGTGAGATGGCTCGTTTGATTTTGGTGGACAATTTGTGTATGCGACGTGTCAACGCCCGGCTTGTTCCGATTCACCTCAATTTGTTCAACATTATCAACGATTTTAAGGCCAAACATTCAATAAATACCATCGAACAGCCACCGTATTCACCTGATCTTGCACCGTGTGACTTTTTCCTGTTTCCCAACCTCAAATTACCACTCAGAGGAACGCGTTTTGAATCCATAGAAGACGTAAAACAGAATTCGCAGAGGGAACTCAAAGCCATACCGGAAAGCGCCTATAAAAAATGTTTTGATGATTGGAAGAAACGTTGGCATTTGTGTATCGCTTCTAATGGAGCATATTTTGAAGGAGATAAAATAAATATTGATGAAGATTAAGAATTTTGCGTTTTATTTATTTATGACCGGAAACTTTTCGGTCACAATGTATAATATTTTACTTAGTTCTTGAATGTTGTTGTATTGGCTTTTGCTCAAACAATTTTCGAATAAAAATGTTACAGCCTTATTTGGGGTTAAAGATACTGGTTGCAATGAAGAAGGCTTTTTTTATATATTTCGTTTCACTAAAATAAATCAAATTAATTAAGATAATTACATTTTCACTCCACAATGCATAGACATGCTGGATAGTTTTTTTTTTGTTTTAGGACTAAACAAAGCATTACATACCATTACATTTACAATCAACGTACCTTGGATTCCATGATTAACATTTACGTTTTACGGTTTAATCGCACGTTATAAATTCGCAAACTCACAAGGTTTAGTAAAAGTTTCGCGAGCTTTTTACTACAACAACAAAGATGATCTATGACTTTGAAAATTGATTAAAACTCAAGGGTAATATAGTAAACATTTATCAATTCATTATTACTAAAGTATATTGTTAGAGAATTTTCGAATAGCAAAGAAAGAAAGAAAGGACAAACACAAAAATTTTATTTTAATTTTATTGAAATTTGGCTGACCATACAACGCTGTTTCGAGTATTGCCAAGTACTCTTCATCAGTGGTCTTCATCAATAAATTGTTGTGTTTGTCCTTTTTTTCTTTCTTTGCTATTCGAATATTCTCTAAAAATTTAAATATCGCTTCTTTGTGACTATAAAGAAAGCGTAGCTTTACCAGCAACAATAATACATACTTTAAAGTATATTACTTAAGAATATTTAATTAAAATATAGTTCCGTTTCAAAAAATTTTTTGAATTTATGCCAAAAAATTGGCCATATGGTCCAGAACATTGTAGCTTTTTTTTTAATTCAACTTTTTTGAAACCACTTAAGCGATGAGTAGTTCACAACGTAAGGTTAGCGAAACTTACTCTTTTTAATGGAACGTAAGTCATTGTATGATATAAAAGTAGACAAATTAAAGAAGTTTAAATTTCTAAAAAAAATATAGACTTATTATACTTATTAAGGAAATTCTTCAAAAAGTACAGTTAGCATTAAGTGAAAGACTTTGAGAACGATATTTATATTTTTTACGTTCCTAAGGTTTAAGGTTTGAACAGTTCAAGATTGTAATTATAACTTTTCAGTTTATAATTTAATTTCAATAGATATAATAGATATAAAATAAAAATATCTATAAAAATATAATTTTATTTACACTATAAGAATTTAAGAGAAAAAGAGTAAAATTTATAGAAAAGAGGAAGAAGCTACGTTAATTGCACCTATTTTCAAGTGAATGCACCCACACTGCATAATATTGTCATGCACCCTGAAAATACCACGTTGATTTTTTTAAAAAGCGCATTTTTTAAAACCAATACATTTTTTGTAATATATTATTTTATTGAAAAACTGTAACATTTTTAATTCTTCCAACCAGATAACAAATTAATACATTACAGAATCATGCATATTGTAGGCAAAGATTACGCAGACTATTCAATCAGTATGTAGATTTAACTTCATCGGTTTTTGGTTAGCTGCTCAACCGATATATGCATTATAATCTTGATGTGCAAGTGTGCTGCTTGATTGACGGTTTTTGCTTTGCCACTTTTGTCTTTAATCGTCATATAAGCACAGCTTCTGCACTTAACTGTCACTTTTTACCAGCAAACAACTTTAAAGTTTTCTCAATAAATTAAGAGTTTTCCATGGCGCACAACTGACAATTTTGTTTGTTTACTAATCCATGTAACATGCCTCAATCCTTATCACTCATAATAGTTGTTAACCAACAATTCACCGTCTTGTAATATACAAGAAGAGGCTTGCAGTGACCGTTCAACACTCGCCTTTTCGGCTTCATTATTTTCATTAGATCGTTTTGTTCGTTTTTTTGGAATCCTGGCCTAGCAACACTATCAGAAGATAAAAATGTTTCGGGCAAACGCTTAATGTGTTTTTCAAACACACGTTCATTTAACACATCACTCAATAAATCGTGTGACTTATTAAGAAAAAGAAATTTTTTCTGTCAAAAATCGATTTTACTCATCAATATAATCTCCTTCCAGGGCAATACAATCATTCCAACGCTTCTCTAACTTCTGGATGCCGTGCTTGTAGAAGGGTTTGTCTTTTACCTCAAAATAGGCTTTAGTTTCAGCAATTACATCTTCATTTGAGATGAATTTCTTACCGGCGGGCATTTTTTTGAGATCAGCGAATAGCCAGTAGTTGCTGGGGGCCAGATCTGGACTATAAGGTTGATGAGGAAGCAATTCGAAGTGTAATTCGTGCAATTTTGCCATTGTTTTTGTTGGCAATATATTGCCATTAAAAAAATTGATTTATTTTCAATTTGCGCAAATATTCACAGTCAATTTTTTTTAAAACTTCTGGTACATACTTGTATTAGTTTGTATAAAAAATCTGGGCGTTGCTTTTAACCGTTTTTTTTATTTATGTTTAAAGTTCCGTATGTTAAATTATATAAATTATATATTAGAAAAAGTAGCATAAAAGAATTTGTTATGCATGTTCTAAACTTTGATGCCATCCAGTAGCCAAATTAACATATATTTTTGAAAAATCTGTTCTGATTTTAATAAACTGCATTGAACCATTTTTTCAATTTTCAGTTTCACATCACATCATCAACATCGGTAGCGCCTACTTCTTAGTGTCCTTTCCTAAGTGTATATTTTTAGTTGACGACCTCTCTGAAATTGTCAATTACGAATGGTGACACATGGCGTGGTTTTCGCTTAATTCGCTTCTTCACTTTACGAATCATTTCTGATGTTGTTACTGGTTTTTTTTTTGTTTACTTTCTGAACCTCGGGTAATGCTACCAGTATCACAGTATTGAGCTATGGTACGAGACACAAATAATTTGTTCACATTTAGGTGTTGGAGGGCTCGAACGATAACCACTTGTGTTTGTGCAGACAAATATAAAACAATCACATTATCACTTTTGAACTTCATCACATACAACTTCTTTTCAACAACACAAAAATCAAAATGCCCTCGTACGCTTATAAACAAGACCACGAACTGTCAAATGAATAAATTTTAAGCTTTCTGTCATTATTGGTTTGACAGCTAGATCGGTGCGAATTTTTTTGCAATCGTCTTCAGAGATCCTGTATTTAAAAATTTTCGTGAAGATTGTTGTATTGTAATATGTCTTTTGTACTAAAATATTCATAAAATGATATTGTTTATTTTTTTTATTTCAGGCACCCCGCATGCAATGAGCATAACAATAACTGCTTTTCTAAATTTTCCCTTGGAAACGTTACAAGCTTACAAAAAAAAACATTTCAGCTGAATAAATTATTTAAAATAAAAATAGGTGATCAAACGAATACATCATTCTTTTACCATAATCTAAAACACCAAACTAAAAAGAAGTTTAAAACTGAATACACGCAAAAGGAATTAACTCGTTTTGGATCAGAAGAAAACGTGTGCATTATTAAACCCAATATATTATACAGAGTTATAATACAATTTTCAAATGGAACTAAAAGAAAATCTGGCGCAAGTAACAAATACATTTCAAGAAAACAAAATGAGTTCAACTTCCATACTATATTAATGGAATGTGACCTTTTTAGTTACTGTTATTTTGACTTTGAACACTTTATTAGAACATATATATATATTGAACTTTCTAACAGAAAACTAAGGAAAAATGAGCTACAAAATAGCGGATGTCAAAACATATTAGTAACTAAAACAAGTAGTAAGAAAACAAAGACAAAATTAAATAAACAAAATGTAAATTATTTGAAGATTGAAGATTATAATTTAAATATACGCTATAAAATTGTACCTAAAAGTAAGCTTCATGAAAGAAATGTTTTTAAATTTACAATAAATAACGTCTTATCAAAAATGGAAACCATGAAAAAAGTGATTGATTCACCTCAGGCACCTACTACAACTCGTCGTGTTGGAACGGTTTCTTTCGAAGACAGTAAAGAAAAGTCGTCTAAGCAATATACGCAAAACATGAACCAGGAGAACATGAACGTATTATCAGAACCTGTCATATTTAAATCACCCTCAGTAGTGCAAATGCCTACTGCCACTACATGTAAAGCTGTTGAAAAGTTTAATCCAAATATGCGTTTCATCCGCAAAAATGTTGAACAATCTATTAAGAACATCAATTCTAATTACATGGAATTTGAAACAGAATTTCCTAGAGATTATGATGATAATATTGAAATGCTATCAAGAGAGGCTGAACATTTAGAAAAACAATTTTGTACCCCAACACGCACAAGTACAACTGAAGTAAAATTGCAAGTAATACATAATAAAGCTAACGATGATTACATTAACTTTAATAACATTGATCAGAAATCTACTTCCTGTTTAAATTCTAAACATATCGGATTTAAAGTGGAAGAAAAATTAGATGAAAAATTTTCTGAAGTAAGTACAGTGGAGAAAGAAAATGCAAAATCATTTTACAGCGATTCAGAAGAAAAACCTTTAAATCAATCGGGCGTACACTCGAGTACTGAAAGTAAAGGTACAGCTACTCCCATTCAAGTAGGTAGTACTGTAACAAGTACAATAAAAATTGCTTCATCAAAAGATGATGATGACGAACCTATAGCAATGTCTCCTTGTGGTCGTTTCTTTAAATACGATAAGGAAGTTGGTAGAGGATCATTTAAGACCGTATATCGTGGCCTAGATACCGAAACTGGAGTAGCAGTCGCTTGGTGTGAACTTTTGGTAAGTCAAATCCTTAATATTACAAAAAATCCGTTTTATATTTCTAATATAAAAACATTCTACTAATTAATTTATGTAATATTACAAATGACACGAATATACCCATTATATATATTTATACATGTACATCTATGTTAATTTGGACGTTAATATTTTTTATTTGATATATATGCATAGCTTAATTAAAGTACAAATAAAATTAAATAATTACATTTTAATGTTTTGTATGAGCTAATACGTCAATTTAATTATTACTGAAATTCAAAGGCATTAATCGCGTTAATCACAAATTTTTTTAAAAATTAACTTACACAAATAAGTTTTATGTCATTATACGTGACCAATTAATGAGACGAACATGATATGTTGCTTTCTTTTTTATTTTTTAAGCGACTGAACAATTTTAAATCGTGGTATATATCGCTGTTCCTAATGGCGTTTTTAAAATGTTCCGCAGAATCTTGTTCTCAAAACGTTGGAATATTTCGACTTCAATTTTATTTGATATTCTTACTTTTCCAGCGTATCGTTATAGCAGTGCACCACTAATTATTTTGATAATCTGCTGGCGAATTGTATAAGCGAATCGTTTTTGATACACTTCAAAAAATTTTAGTAAAAATAAAACAAAAAATATTGCTTGTAGCAATAGTATTTATCGTGCTTTTTAATTAGAACAAGTTTAATAGTTAAAAAAATGTAAATATTATCAATTTTGAAATTTTGATGACTAACTTTTCCCTTTAATTAATTAATGAAACATAATAAAAAGCAATCAGTCTCAAATGAAAAAAACTTAAAATTCATCAGAGACCCTTCAGTTAAAATTTATACGAACGGATATTATTTCCTGTTAACTGTTAGAATTACAAACTATTTAGGTTAGTCGAAAAAAAACAGATCGGTTATTATATTATTATAACTTAAATTTATCGTTTTTATTCTGAAAAAAAAAAATTAAATAAACGATCATAACAAAATTGTACATTCATTAATACATCCAAGTCTGCATTCCAAAATATAATTTAAACTTTGTCAATTACATTTGAATCACATAAATTACCAAAAACTTCGGTATGTCGTTTTTAGTTTTCTTATAGACAAGCCTATGGAGTATCTATTGGTAAAAATTTCTTAAAGTGGTCTGAACATCTTTATTTTAGGACACAGTAGAAAGACAGAGTCGTTAATTATAGTTCATTTAATCGTATCTTAAAAATTTTTAAAATTTAAAAAAAAAAAATATTAAAATATTTTATTTTTGGTAACAATTTATTTTCAGGATAAACAAGTAAAAAAAAGTGAACGAACTCGTTTTCGAGAAGAGGCAGACATGCTTAAAAAATTGCAACATCCAAATATAGTGCGATTTTATACTTATTGGGAGTTCACAATTTCTCGGAAAAAAAATATTGTTTTGGTAACTGAGTTAATGCTGTCGGGAACTTTAAAGTCGTAAGTTAACTGTATTCTTTATTAAAATTTTTCTTACTATTTTTTTATAGGTATTTGAAGCGCTTTAAGAAAATAAATCCCAAAGTGTTAAAGTCATGGTGTCGTCAAATATTGAAAGGCTTACATTTTTTACATACACGACCTCTGCCTATCATTCATCGTGATCTAAAATGTGATAATATATTCATTACCGGTACAACGGGAAGTGTTAAAATTGGTGATTTAGGCCTTGCAACTTTAAAAAATCGATCGCATGCAAAATCCGTTATCGGTACTCCAGAATTTATGGCACCTGAAATGTATGAAGAACATTATGATGAGTCGGTTGATGTTTACGCATTTGGGATGTGCATGTTAGAGATGGCAGTATCGGAATATCCTTATAGTGAGTGCAAAGGACCAGCACAAATTTATAAAAAAGTAATATCAGGAATAAAACCCGCAGCTCTCGCAAAAGTTGAAGATCCCAAAGTACGAGAAATTATCGAAAAATGTATTGAGCTTAAGAAAGAAGATCGCCCTAGCTGTAAAGATTTACTTAATTCTGAATTTTTTGAAGAAGATATTGGAATTCGTGTTGAACCAACAGCTACTGAAGCTTTTTTAAATAACTCGGTAAATAATATTATAGAATTTAGACTTCGTTTCCTTGATCCGAAAAAACGTTCTTCTAAACACAAAGAAAATGAAGCTATTCAATTTGAATATGATATAAAAAAGGATGATTGTGAACAAATTTGTCATGACATGACTAAAGAAAATATTATTAACGAAGAAGACACGAGATCAGTGATTCGTCTTTTAAAAGTACAAGTATTTTCATTAATAAGGGAAAGACTGCAACGACAAACACAATTACAACTTCAAAACGAAAAATCACGTTTAGAAAAATTAGCCTTACAGAAACAACGGGAAATGCTCTTACCGGAAGAAGATGAAGACGAAGCAGATTCAGAAGAAGATGACGATGATTTGAAATGGGTTTCAAAGATGGAGTTAACTGAATCTAAAGAAAGTGATGTTAAAACAAAGTCTGTTACAAATATTAATAAAAGTACTAGTGCAGAAATTATTCTTAATGAAATTCAAAATGATATTATCATTTCAAATAGTGAACAAAATTTGCCCGATGAAAAACAGCAGATACATAATCAAATATTAAATCAGGATTCTTTTGAAACTTTACCAAATATTTTGCAAAGTAATGCAAACATTCAAACTCAATTACAACAGCCTGAAAAATGTTCAAATGACACACATAATCAACATCAATTAGATTTAAAGGAAAATATGGATATTAATTTGGAAAAATCAGTTCATTTTTATGACTCTGCTAATAAACACCCATTTCAGGTGCCAAACAATGATCATCAATCACTATTATACATAAATAAACTTACAAATTCACAAAATTTATCAACAGTTAATGGTGACAACAAAAACCAACAAGGCGATGAAAGTTCATTGCAAGTATTACAGGATAATAGCTTTTTATCACATATTGCTCAAGCATCTATCCAACATAATCCTGAAGTTGCATATCATCAAGAAACTGTACAGGATAAATTGTCTGCCATGACATTAAATATTAACAAGACGACTGCACCACAGTGTTTAGAAACAAGTACCATATATCCTAATGATTTGAATAAAGTTTCGGATATTTCAACGGATGATGGCCAAAGTTCACGACTTCCAAAACATCGGCGAATGTATCGTAATGGGTCTGAACGTGTTCCGAAACTTACTATTACTGGAATAGAAAATGCAACAGTTATAAATTGTCAAATGGAAAATAAACCGAATACGATTACTTTTAAGTTTGATATTTGCGACGTTAATCCAATGGATATTGCTAACAAATTGGTAATGTTGCATTTATAAAAATAATAATATAGTATATATTTAAAATTTAACATTTTTAAGTTTTTTTTTATATTTAAAAAACTTACCATTATTCGTCAATGTAGGAGTCTTACATTAATAATTATGAACTTTGGGCAAAAGTCAATCAAATTCGATCTACCGTATGACATAAACAATAAACAAGTGTATTTACAGTGCTTGCTAAATTTCGGTTGTTGCCATATTACTATATTTAGCCCGGCTTAAAACAGCCGAAATAATTATCTTTGAGCACCATTAGTTTGTCTTGAATTCACAATGATTGGGACAGATAAATGATGTTAAAACTTCATTTCAAGTAATTTAAAATTATTTCCATCTCAAATACGCTCAGATAAAACTGATGTGAGAGTATTTTAAACGAGTGGTCATCGTGTAGTGACTATTTGATGTGACTGTGCTATGCTTAAGTATACATCCTAGGGGGAAAATTAAGTAATTATGTATCTAATGTTAGTTGTGAAGGTTCCTTACTGCCTACCGGGTTTACCTTTACAGGCACTTTAGTGACAAATACCCAATAAATTCGTTATAGATGCTGTATATTTGTTACCTGCTCTGACCCGAACGAGCATATTTTGTGTATATCTGTACAAATGTATTTATTATCTCTTAATGTCGTGCTATTGAAAACTATTGTAAATATCACATTTCAAAATAAAAATATTTCTAGAACACATATGTGTGCCAGAATTGCTTACATTTTTCATACTTTTAATTTTTCACAAATTTTATGTAGGGCCGGGACATATTAAATGTTTAAATTAAAATAATTCATATTTACATTTTATGAATTTCAACGTTCATATTGTAATTTTGATATTTCCAAACTAAGAGGTTTGCACAATACTTGGTCTGATCTAAATTAGTCAGCGTAAAAATTAAGAGAAAACATGCGTTAATATAGAGCAGTATTGTAAGAAATACTATAGTCTTGATAGTTGTTCAGGATCTCTTGATATTATTGCTTCTTATACCGGTGAGTTTAAGCTAGTTTTAGGGCCTTTAAAATGTGCTATCTAGATTTCGGTTCCAGTCCGAACTGCTGCCTACCCTCCATAATTACATGCTTTATAACATAGATATATTTCTCATTGAAGTCACCAATTGCACTTTAACCAATTACCAATTGACAGTGGTAATCTAGCAATTAAACTAGTTATCAACATAATTGTTTTAATAGTTTATTTTTGGTTTATATACATATGTATAGTGTTGTTTCTTATTTGTAATTCGTTTATAATAGTATATGTGGTATTCCTTTTATTAGTTAGAATTTGTATACCAATTTTTTTGGTCAAGTTTGACATATTCTAGCATAAATTTTATTACAATGCTTTAGTTTACACGCGCTTATTGTGTTGTATACATCGATTTTAAATTGTGTCTCTGCGAAAAAATAAAATTTTATAATGAACATTTTCGTGCGATGATTTTTCATGATTTTTGACGCGGATTAACTAGAAAAGAATGTATCAATCAATTAAGTTCGACATTTGGTGATGAGATACTACATCCAGCGACTGTAAAACGCTGGTTCAATGAGTTCGAGCGTAGTCGTCGTTTTCTTTCAGTTGTTGTGTTGAGATGGATCGGCATGTTATATACCAGCAGAAAGAGGCGTTCGTGAGTATTGGGATCAGTATACATTCAATTTTGGGTCATCCTTTACCACGACAATGCAAGCTTAAACACATCATCTCAAATAAAAGAGATTTTAGGCACTCAAAACGTCGAACTGTGACTTATTTCTATTCCCAAACATTAGGAAAAAAATGAGTGGCAAGCATTTTTCTACACCTGAACAGTCCGTTAAGACATTCAAAATCCTGGTTTTGAAGATACCAACTACAGATTGGCAAAACTATATTTTCATTGTTAGGCGCAAGACTTAAAAGGCAACCGTCGTATATTTTCAGCTCTAGCTTTATTTAATTTATCTAAGACATTTTCTAGTTTTGTAAATGGGAATTTATCAATCACTATTTTTTTTTTGTTTAACTATTTAAACAAACTATTAAATTTATCATCATCAGCGTTTCAGCTCGGGGCGAGCTTTAGCTGCATCAATCAGCTTTCTCCATTCTGCTTTGCATGTTGTTTTAGACCTCCAATACCATACCCATTATACCCATTATTCTGATGTAGTCAATCAAGTTGTCGAGTCATCTTATACGTGGCCTTCCTCTGCTACGGTCGTTGTAGGGCTTAAAATGACGTGTCCGATCCATCTCAAGCCCTGCGACTTTGCAAAATTTACAGCATCTTTACCGTTTCAAAGTTGTAGTAACTCTGCTTTCGTGCACCGACAAAATTCTTTGTGGTTCATGTGACCATAAATCTTTCTCAACACCTTCCTTTCGGAAGCTCTGATTTGATTTTCATCTGCTGTCGCTTAAGTCCAAATTTCGGCCCCGTAATATAATACTCGGCGGAGGATTGCCTTGTAAACGTGTTGTTTGGTGCTTCTGGTCACGATTTTAGATTTAAAGATTCTCGAGTGTCCGTAATAACTACTGTTTGCTGCCACAATTCTGTCTTGAATACAAACACTGATGTCGTTGTTGCTATTAATGAGGACACCCAGGTATTAAGCGCTTTTAACTTTTTCAAAAGTCAAAACATCGACTTGAATGGATTTGAAAATACGGCTGTGCGTGTTTCTTCCAACCCTCATGTATTTTGTTTTCTTCTCGTTATTACCTTTATTCTGAGTTATAAGTCGGCGAACTTTTCTTTCATGTAGTATAGTGATCATTGTGTCATCTACGTAGGCAATGGTCAGTGATGTTATGTTGAATATGTTTCCTGTTACCACTAGCCACTTAATGGCATCGTGAAGATGTAGGTTGAAAATGGTGGTTAAAAGCGAATCACCTTGTTTCACTTCACTTTTATTTTCAAAAGCATCTGTTAGACTGTCTTGCACCATCACTTTTCCATTCGTGTCGCGCAGTGTAACCGTTACCAATTTTATGAGCTTCGGATTGATCCCGAGTGACCGTAGGGCTTCCTGGATCATTTTTCTATCAATACTGTTAAATGCTTGTCTGAAGTCAATGAAGAGAATATGCACTAGTGTGTTGAACTCATAACGTTTTTCCAGATTCTGTTTAAGGAGAAATGTTTGGTTGGTCGTGAAACGATTCGGTCTAAAGTTACTTTGATAATTAGTTATTTTGATGATTAAGATTTTCTCCGCTGCGTTCTTTAGTCGCTTGTTTAATATGCATGTAAATATCTTGTAACATGTACATAGTAGTGTGATGCCTCGGTAATTATTGCAATCTAGTTTGTCGCCTTTCTTGTATAGCGGCACTACTACACCACGTTTTTTCCGCACTGATTTATAAGGTCTGTTGATGTACTATCTTTACAAGGTACTTTCCCGTTTTTCAATTGCTTAATGGCTTGTGTAAATTCTTTTAGTGTGGGTTCTGGTTCTTGTTCTGCACTTGGAGCTAAGTCTATCAATGATAGGTAATTACTTTCTATACCAACGTTGAAGAGTTCTTAAAAATGTTCTTGCCATCTTTTGATACCGTCCTCTTTTTCTACTAATAGTTCCCCGTCTTTGTCTTTACACATGTTGAGTAGCACTAGGAAACCCTTTGTTTGATGTTGTTGAAAAAATTTTTTGCGTTTCGATCTTAGTTTCCAATGCTGCTGCGATTTCTCCTCACGCCAATAATTTCTTCTGCTACTTTTGTGATAAAATTTGCAAATATTTTCCAGTGCTCGTTTATATTGGGATGGTTTGTGATACGTCCAAGAGATTCGTTTTTTTATGCTTATATTGTTGAACCGCTTTGCTGTCATATAACTTGTTAACGTTAACCTACTCTTCTAACCTACTCTACTAGAACATGACCGCTATCAACATTCGCGCTTCTTCTGCGACGAACATCAAGAATAAACAATTTTTTTAATATAGTCAATAAGAATATGATCAATTTGGTTGACTGTTATTGAATCTGGGAGCTGTCATGTGTCGTTGTATGTATTTTTGTGTAGAAAATGTGTGCTGCTAATGTACATACCGGAGCCAGTTGCACGCTGACATAACCGTTTGCCATTGTCTGATGACACGGCGTGTAGTAAGTGTAAACCGGCTACGGTAAGGTTGCATTGCTCTCTTCCAATTTTGGCATTGAAGTCTCCAAGTAATACCTTTGTACCATGTGTTGTAATTTTACTCAGTGTATTGTCTAAGTTTGCGTAAAATGTCTCTTTAACGATATCACCAGCATGTTTTGCTGGAGCATAGGCACTTATCAGCGTAAGTTTGTCAAACATTCCTTTCAAGGAGATTACACAAATTCTAACATTTATTAGTTTGAAGCCGACATGCGAACAGCAGCACGCCAACATTGTACTTTTACATTTGCGTAATTGTTTCTTGCAGTACTCCTGCTCTCAGCAGAGTACGTACGTTCCATGCTCCCAAAATTATATCACATTTCCGCTTTTTCAGCCTTGTTTTATTTTTCTTGTTTGGTTGATGATGAATCACAATATTTTTGGCAAGGCTAGTATTCAATTTTCTTTTTCTTCTGCTCAAGTGTTTTTAAATACGCGGAGAGGTTTGTCTCAAGCACTGAATGATTTTCGTCAAGACCCAAGCCTAGCTTCTCGTTTGCACGTATACAATTTATACACTTGTTAACCGACTCATCAATCTCAAGTTCGGTGTCTTTGGTGACATTTACGACAATATTCTTCGTACCTACAATAAGGCGCTCTATAGATGAAGCCCTGGCACTTGTAACAGATCATTAAGTCAGTTGCACAGTAAATTATACACTTTTCCCAGCTAATATTTATCTTTTCTGCTTCCATAGTTCTTGTAAATATGTTCGAGTCCGTTTCAAAAATTGAGTTGTAGAATACTTTGCCATCTCACTTTATTTCGTTTATTTTTGCTGATTTTAGTTTACAATCGGAGAGACACTGGTTTTGCTTTCGTGAATTTTCTATCATTTCTTGCTCATTGCATTTAAAGCTGATTCTAGAGATAGAGACAGTAAACCGTGGCTTAATAGTGTTTGGGACTTTTACTTTATACTTCTTGCTTATAGCACCTTCTACTGCACGTTTTATTTTTTCACGCTCGGAATTACTTTCTGCTTCGATAACAATGGTGCCGTTGTTTTTTTTTTCATGGATATTAGCCAATTTCAAATTTTCCGGGTTTATCTTGTTGTTTAGGCTTTGTTATGCTTTTACAATATCTTGCTTTGATTTAGGGAGACATTTCTCCCTTTACTAAACAGACATTTTATATAAAATACTAAAGTTGGTACTTAACTTCTTATTCTAATATTTCAGGACATTTCCAAACCCAATGATCACAGTTAATGTTATATTTTTGTATTATTGTAGGTCACTCAAAGTCTACTATCGCAATGTCAATGCAGTATTTTTGTTGAGTTAATAAATGATATAATTCAGCAAGTAAAGTTGGATCCAAATTTTCTTCACACTTCAAAAAACTTAGTCCAGGACGCTGAAGAGGTAAATTATTTTTTTACTCATGTCTATTATTTATTTATTTTGTAGTTAATATACTATAATATATGAAAAACACGTTTTTATTATATTTAAACCGCTGTAAACAATATTTCCTATATCTGCAAAGTAACACAGCACTACATATTTATACTATATTTATATATTGTAGGTAATAATTAATAATAAATAATAATAATAATTTCCAAAAATATCTTCTGCGAATAAAAATTGTATTTAAATTCTTTTTTGGAAGCTAAATAATATAAAGTTATGTCTTGGATAGGAAGAAAAGTTCCTCACTAAAGCAAAATGAGATAAGAATTAAACAGCAATTCCAGGCAGTGAAAAATATATCCTGGATATCCTGTTCCGACCCAATAAAAAACAAGTATTACTATGAAAGAAGTAATTCCACTGATAATTAAACCTAAATGTAAGAAAGACGACACTACAACAAGAAAAGATTTAAAAAAAAGGTGGACTTTATTAACCTAAATAATACCAACATTCAGTCAAGAAGTAGGGGCACAGTGATAATAAAAAATGAAAATAATCAGAAAAGGCGAATTTTAAAAACGGTAATTAAAAAAAAAATAATCGACAACGACGAAATTAAAAACAATAAGGAAATATGTAAAACTAAAATTATCTTTTAGAGAATTACAATCCGATATTAGAAACCAATGCAATGATGTCGAGTCCGACCAATCCCACATGTAAGCACTGTTTGTATTGATGGCCAATAGCTAAAGATTACACAAACAACCGTTTCGAACCATTTGAATGAGGCTAGATACAAGAAGAAATTCGTATGGATCCTACACGAGTTAACGCAAAAAACCTCTTAGACTGAATCTCGATCTGCAAATTTTTACTGAATCGCAACAAAATCGATTCATTTCTGAAGCAGTTGGTGACTGGTGATGTGAAGTGGTGACGGATTACTTACGACAATAACATGCGAAAACGGTCGTAGTCGAATCGAGGTGAGCAGGCTGAGTCGGTGTCCAAGCCAGAATTGACGGCCATGAAGATTCTGTTTTGCTGTATGTTTGGGAAAATTGTCAGGGATTTAACTACTACAGAATGAGCTGCTTCCCTTTAGCAAAACTCTTAATTCAGAACTGTACTCGTACGGTCAACAATTGGCCCGTCTGAATTAAGCAATCGCCTAGAAACGATCACCTTTGGGCAATAGGAGAGGAATTGTGTTCCATCAGGACAACGCCAGGCCATACACATCACACATCGATAATGACTCGCCAAAAGCTCCGGGAGTTTGGTTAGGAAGATCTTATTTGCAAAAGAGGTTTATGAAAATCGGCTGTCTTAATTTTTTGCCAATAGAGATGAGAACTTCTATGAGAGAGGCAAAATGAAACTACCTTCAAAATGGCAACAAGTTATCGAACAAAACAGTGTATATTGGACCTAAATCGAATCATTTTCACTATGTTAAATAAGCCTTCTTTTTACTAACAATAATGCGAGACAGTGTCGATGTACCCGCTTGGACGAAAACTCAGAGATTTAGAAACTGCCATAAGCAATAATTAAAAAAAACTAGTAAGGAAAAAAAATTCGAGTGCAAAACTTATGATTTTATGTATTTCAAGATCTATTATGTATTATGTAGTGCAGATTTAGGGTTGTTCTAGGTATAAGGGCATGAAAACACGGCATGATTTGATCATATTAAAATTTTTTTCTGCAAAATGCCACACCAGCATATCCGATATATATTAAAATTGGTTGCCTCTATATAACAACTCTTCATGATGAAGTAATTTCAGAAAAAGAAAATAAAAGTTATTTGCGTAATCTCTGAAAAAATACGGACAGAGTGATTGCCGGTTATGTAACTCTACTATAATCTGGGTAGAAACAATTATTTCATTTGACGCTTTATATAAATACATTCATATTAACTATGCTTACGACTCTACACGATTGTACGTAGCTGCGGGCATACACATTTATATTGTGTACGTTTTGTATGGCATTTGCATTTTGCTTATTTTATTTTCGTAGTCAAAAAGGATTCTTTAAATAATTGAAACTGGAATGTTTTGCTTAGTATGTTATATAAACGCTAAAATATAGACGCCAAATTATAAATGAATCATTTTAAATACAAACATTTAATTGTATTAAATTGTATAAAAATTTATTTAACGAAATATTGTGAAATATATGCTACACAATACAATATTTTATATATTAGTGTTAAGTCGAAACTATGAGTAATATATTATAAATCAAGATGTATATTACAAACCACATTGAAAAGATTGGTGGTGCAGATCGATTCTTGTTGTCCAATACAATTGTATTTTAATATGGCACTGCCCAATAAGTAGGAATACCGATATCGATCTGTACCACCAATTTTTTCAATTTGGTTGTTGTTATGTGATTGTGGGCAAGCCATGTCATATGTGGGTTCACAAGCATGTTCTTTATACCATTTTTAGTTTATTATTTAGTGTTCGATTTGTACAGCCAGTTTTACTAATGCTAAACAAATACCCATACCTAAAGTTGTTGATGAGTCATGTGCCAATACGATGATTACTATTTATATTTTAACGTTTCCATACTAAAATTTGACATTATTAAACATAATCTACCTTAGACTGTTTGTCAAAAGAGCGATATTTGTCTTATTTACAATGATTTGTAAATTGTATGTACACGAAAAAATGGAACTAGCGCGAGAAAACTTTCGTGCGATGATTTATTACGACTTTCGATCAACTTACTTCCACATTTCGCGAAAAAGCTCCATCCTTAACCACTGTGAAACGCTTGTACAATCATTTTAATAATGGCCACAGTTCGCCACGAACGTTGAAATTCGTGAAAGTTGTCCAAAATCAGTTGTGCCAGAAATCATTGATGCTGTGCAAAAACTGATAATGCAAGATCGGCATGCAACATACTGTGAGATTGAGGGAATTAGTTCAACTAGGCATTAGTTCTACCAGCATATATATAATATTGTACGATCATTTAGACGTGAGAAATTTGACAATCATTTGACAAAATCTTAAAACGATGCTCGTGTCAATTGGGGCACACAAATACTCAATGACAGTGCTTCATAAGACGTATAGAAGAATGTAACAGGTGACGAATCATAGATACATGCATATGAGCCGAAACGATAACAGCAGTCGACTGTATGAGTGTTTCAAGATGAACCAAATCCAACAAAAGTTTTGGAAACAAACGGTCACATGTTTTTTTGCTAAAACTGATAATGTGGCAACTATACCATTATGTACAACCATTTGTTTGGCGGAAGTCTTCCGTCGGATTATTCTCCACCTACATCAACACAATGCGAGTGCTTACACATTTCGTCTAACAACCGACTATTGGAACATTCTCAAAATCAAATTAATGGTTTATCCCTATGGTCTTGCAGTCCTGATTTGGTACCCAATGACTTCTTCTTATATCCGAACGTCAGGAATAAATTGCGTGGATTTATTGCGACGATTTTTGTTAGTGGAAGAAGCCGTTGTTGCATTTAAAAATTATACTTTGGATAATGTCTGAAGAAGATTCGAAAAATTGCTTTGACAAATGGTTCGAACGCATGCAGAAATGTATTAATCTTAAAGGACAAACTTCGAGAAACAAAAAATCAATTTTCAACGATAAGTTAATATTTTTTATTTTTAGGCTCAAAATATAAATATGGACCCTCGTACTCCATCGGCTAGATAATGTCTCTATGACCGGAAATCAATATATTAACAAATGAATACTTTACCAGTACGACCTATAACAGATGCTGGTTAGGTTGGGTTAACCTAATCATTAATTAAATTAATATACTGTTGCGATATCACGGGTTTCCCCATTTGTGCAAAAGAAAATTCACGTGAAAGTTTTTAAACTTATCTATATCTCAAATTTAGAAAAGGTACCTAAAAATTTCAGATATTCTACTGGTTTAAGAAAATTACTGACATATATTTCCTTTACCTTTGTAGAGTCACAACCACTATAGAACTCAAAATAGGATACACCAAATCTCATTGCATGTCTTTGTAACACTCAATGACTTGTCACATAGTTATTATAGTAAGCTTATTTGTGTAAAAAACATATTTCTAATAGCAATGTATTATTATTTATTGTCAATGACAACGTTAAAATGTTGCACATACTTTGAATTACATGTGTGGCTAAAGTTAAAATAACTTTCATTGCGAATACTCCGTGAAACATTTTCCACGTTAAAAACTTTCCGTATATTTATATTCAATTCTAATTTTACGACACTGGTAGATGCCACAAGTGGTAGGAATACTAACTTTTTCTGATCAACTTTAACAGTAGTAATAATTTTTTTTTCTAACACGGACTTTGTTGATTTTAATGATCAATAAAAGATAATATTTACAGATTTTCTGCTGTAAAATTAATTTTTTTCATTGCCCTAAGTCTAATATACTAATATACACGCTATCTATTTTCCGTAGAGGTGAAATGCAAAATAGTAGTATTTGATAACTCAACACGAACTCGATTGTACATTTATATATATTTAAAGTAATTTGTTTTCATTTATTCAAAACCAGAAAAAATTCGAGATTTTTTGCTATAATTCGGGTTTAGCTTATTTGTCTGTCAATGATTTAAAAATCACAACTTTTTAATTTTGTCTGAAGTTTTGTTTTCTTCATATAAAATTTAGGACTATCTTCAGGTTTTGAAAATTACGATACAAATTCGTAAAAGCAAATTAGAAGTTCCAATTACCAAATAAGTACTAAGTCGATTAATTCAAAATAAAACGAGGACGATTACCAAACCACACAGATAGTTCATCGCATATATAGTACATCGCAGAGGTAGTCTGGAGTGATTCTTTCACAAAATACACTGAATCAAAAGGCTCACATTTGGTTCATAGCACATAAGAAAACTTATGTAGTATATCATTAATTGTGTGGCTGCAAAAGTTCATTGCTAGCTGCTGAGGTGTGCTATATCGATTAAATAGATCTCATTCATACCATTGGCGAGACTTACACGTAGCGTCATTCATTCTTCCTTCACAAGATATCTAATAAGCATGTTAAATAGATGTTATTATAGTTTTTAAATAGGTATTTTAAAAAACATTTGATTAATGTAGTAAAGATATATTAAACCTAGTTTTTTGATGAATTCCTTTACTTCAAGAATTAATATTCTGTGTTGCAAGGATAATAAAAGTTCTTGTAAAACTAATGGTGACTATTCCGACTATCAACGGCCGCGAAAAGGTTTTTACAGTGTCCATTTCATAAGAGATATATATCGCTTTATTATAATGAAGCCGCTTCATTTCGCGTTCAAAAGCACTAAAACGTATAGTGTTCTCAACATATTAAAATATAAATTTTAAGTTTTTATTTTTCTCACTCTATTTTACTAATTCTAAATGTATATTTGATTTGATGTGCGGCAAAAAACACAAAAATTCTCTGGGAGTGGAGAAATTACACAGAGAGATGCTTATAGTAGACACATTTAATGGTTTCATTACAATTTCTTATGATGTGTATATTATTTCGACCTAACATTTATTTATTTTATGTTTATATTAAAAAAAGTTGCGTTTCAATCGTCTGCAAGGTATTGATGCATGACTTTTGATCTACATATTTTATATAAATATAGTATATTTTTGTCAATAAGTTTAGACTATATTTAGTTAAAAATCTTTATATATATATATATAATGTTAAAACAATTGAAACTTAAAATCTTTTCCCTTTTCAAATTTAGCAAAGTATCCAACCAGTCAAAACTTATAATATTACGGAAACTATGGTATGTGGAGAAAAGATTTCGAATCCTGCCATCAATTCACCTTTATCACCAAACTCCGAAAGTTGCTTACATTCAAAGAATGAAGTTGATCTTCAATACATAAATAAGCATATTCCAATAGAAGATAATAACACAACAGCGAAAAAAAATACTTCTTCTGGTTGCGATAATATAAATAACAGTGATACACATGAATCTACTTCGGTATCTAGAAAAACCAGTACATCAGAATATACATCATTGTCGTCAGATTGCACTCCTGATAACACAATTACCACATCACCTTCGGTACCATATCCTGAACATAAAATAAGTTTTGATATAACTAATGACAGCGATTTAATTCTTAATGAAGTACCAGATAATGGAGGCTGTTCATCCCAAACAGAAAATATTTTTACAGATAAATGTACCAACGACGATCAAAAATTAGCAGAAACTGATTTAAAATTGCACGACGAAGATAATAAAAATTTTACTTCACCAAATACACGAAAAATATCTCGTTTTCTTGTTCACAACGTACAATCTAATAGTGCTGTAGAGTTAAATCCGGGTGTCAATATTATGGAAATCAGTGATAATATCGAAAAGAATGCAGATGATGTATTAGATATACGTGATAGT
>NC_051847.1:100049012-100053367 GCF_002237135.1 Teleopsis dalmanni | reverse complement strand
CAAAACTCCAGAAAAATATGCGAACAAAAAAGTCAAGTACGGCTTTGGATCAGTTGGTTAAGGTGCGCCGATTCTGAGCTTCACTTTTGGCAGGACCCGAGTTCGAATCCTGGTACTTGCAGTCTCAAAAATAATTATTTATGAATAATTAAATACAAGAATTATTTCCAAGACCACTGATGATGGGTATTAGGCAATACTCCAAACAGCTGTTGACCATACTCAATTAAAAAAAAAACTCAATTAATTAAAATAATATAAAAAAAATAAAATTTTTGTTGTTGTAGTTCACTACTGTTGAAAAAAATCTCTTTATTTAGATTTTATTTTATATTTGATACATCATTTTTAATTTGTTGCAGTCAATCCTTTCCTTGAATAATTTATTAAAAGTATTATCATTTGAAAAAGGTGTGATTTTTAACCTTATTCAATTCTAAATTAAAATTTTCATATATAGGAATACATTAAATATATTTCTTTATATACATTCTTTTTTTTGTTAAACAAATGAGTTAAAATAAAATGTTTAAATCTAATTAATAAATTCCTTTTATTCCTTTGGATAATATACAATATCATGGAATGACATCTCTTTTATTTATGTTCATGAATATTATCTTTTGTAATCCGATGCGTTCACAGGTTCGATTTATGTATCAATTGCTCGTCATTCTAGTCTTCGAATTAATTTTTAAAAACTATTTTTAAGAAAATTTATTGCATACAATCATTGCAGACCTTGGTTAGAATTTGCGAAGTCACTAGAGAAAATCTGATGAAATTTATTCGACAAAATATGATAAAAGTTGTCTAAATATAAGGATGCTGTTTGATGACACCACAGCATAGTTTCCTGGCGGAAGAGAAATGACAACACCACGAAGTTAATATGGTTAATGCAGCTCCGTACTTATTTGCTTAGGAGCTACGCTGAAAAATGTACTATATACTGATTGCATTTAGTCACTACAACGTGCGGCCGCCAACTTCCATCACATTTATGAACCAATTGTAATGGACTAGCCTAACAGTTTTTCGATGACTAGCAGATCCCTACTTGTACTAGAAATTGGAAACTTGGTTTTTCTCAGCTTTATACATATTAATCATCGCTGACTGACGAATGATGACGCCAGTAGGTTAGGTGTAGTGCGCTACTGCTGTTACAATCCCTCTTATATTGGCGTTTATTGACACCAAATCATGGTATTCGTTTAATACCTAGGCATACTTTGTATCTTTACTGGTGTTCTTACCTTAGGCCACTAGCTTAATTGTGTTGTCTACTAGTCTTCAGTTCCACCAACAGGTCATTTATTATTGTTAGGGGATATGGCACTTCTGAGCTTAGAGTAGGTCTTTAAGCACTCTTGCGTCAATAAAAAGTAGTATAGAACCTACTTTAAAGAGTTTTATTGCCTCTTCCGTAAGAATATACATTCATAGGAGCCTATTTCGTATGTGCATTAGCGAGAAGCATTCTAACAGCACATGTGTAGCCGACTTCTCATTCTCTTCACAGAATCTACAGTTTGCATCTGTATGTACATATACCCTGTCTTGTAAGATTGTGTTTTAGTCTACAGTGCCCTGTTGGGATTACTGTGATGTTTCTAAGTTTTTCATTTGATAGGTTTATACAATCCTGATATCTCTAATTGTTATAGGTACCAATAAGTGATTTGGATTATTTTAGTCCTGGTATATTATCCCAGTAATCCCTATTATTCTGGTTTTTCTTTATTTTTATGAGAGAAAGAAGCACAAAAAGATTCCGCTACAGTGAGCTCCGATGTGGCTGCTACTTTCCTGGTTAGTTTGTCCACGTATTCATTTCCGAGTACGCTAGTATGTCTCGATACCCAAAGAATCGACACCTGATTTAATTCGCCAAGCAGATTTAGCTTAACAAGGTAGTCTACCACCAGTCTTGAGGTCATCTGATCCGAATTCAGTGCCTTGATCGCCGCTTGACTATCTGTCAGTATTGCAATATTTTTACCCTGGTAATTCCGTTTAATATTGATAAGTACGCATTTTTAAATTGCGTAAATTTCTGCTTGGAAGATGTTTGTATTTTTCCTCAGCACTTACCAGCTTCTTGCCTGGTCCAACTATGCCCAACTATGCACCTTCCTTCGTAAGCGAGCCGTCAGTGAAACATGCAATCGTGCTATTCATTAATTGGTAGGTGATTGATGCCTTCCAAGATTCTTTTGTTCCTTAGTTCAATTTTAAAAAACTTAATAAAACTGAACTTAGGATTCATCGTATTCCGTGGCATTGAAAATTCCAAACGCTGCTTGGCAAGATTTTCGAACTTCTTTCCATTGAGCCAGCTATCCGTTGTATTTCCTTTATTCATTCCTAGAACTGCTCTTTCCGATTGGGACCTGATGTATATCGGCATATATGATGTATATCGGTATATCGGTATATATGATGTATATCCTTTATACATACGCATGCCAGTCTTTAAGTGTTATTTTGTTGTCTGGATCCATTTTCCCAGATGAGTGCCGCATATGAGATGATAAGTCTGATGATCGCCGAATGGACCCATTGCAGTATTTTTGGTGCACAGTCCCAACTTTTGCCGGCTGTGGGTCTACAGGTCATAAGAGCCCTAGTGGCTTTCTTCGTGATCTCCTCAATGTGGTGTTTCCAGTTGAGTTTTTTGTCGAGATGTATGCCTAAGAACTTAACCGTTTTCTTAATTTCTACATCAATTCCATCGATTCTGATAGACTTCAGATGTTTCAGATGTATTTCCAAATTTTTATCCACCGATATGCTCCACATGAGTGGTGAGAGTGTCTCACCTTGTGGACATTCTCGTGTGGTATTCATCCTCATTAGACCCGAACAAGTGCTTATTTCTACCTTTTTAGTTCGAAGCATCCACCGTGCCAAAGTAGAATTTATTCCTCTGTTTATTAGTGATCTCCTTATAACGTCATATTAAGTTTTGTCAAAGGCATCTTCTATATCTAGAAATGTACATATTACTGTTTCCTTCTTCTTAATACTATTCCCTATTATGTTCATCAACTCAAACAATGCGGTTTCAGTGGATCTCCCCGCCCTGTAAGCATGTTGGCATGGATGTAATGGGGTAACAGATATTTTATTCCCTGTTGAATAAGTGCCGGAAGTATACCATCTATGCCAGGTGATTTAAATGGTTTAAAGATGCTCACCGCTTATTTGATTCTAGTTGTCTTACGTATTTCCTTAGCAATATCCCAGGTTCCTTTATCTGCTGTTTGGCAAACTTCCTTAGTGATATTCTCAGTTTCTTGTTTTTCCATGCTAGAGAATCCTGGGATGTGAGTCTCGACAAGTAATTGAATCCGTGTACGTATTGTTATCTTTTTCAAATTGGCTGAGGAAGTATTTTCTTTCTAGCTAATACTTTGCAGAGTCCTCCGTAGTGTGTTCTATGCTGTTATAGAACATCCTGAAACGTTCACTTTTTGCTCTCCAAATTTTCTTATTTAAGAGAGCAAGAGTGCTTCTATACTCGGTCCAGCACCTAGTGCGCTTCGATCGGTTGAATAGACTTCGAGCCGTTGTTCAATCAATAATGACATTGCTGAGATTTTCAACTATGGATTTCAGTTGGGTTTCATGCAAGATATTTCTCCCTATATCTAATTGATTTAGGTTAACTCTTAGGTTATTCTGGTATTTTTTCCAGTCTTTTTTCCTAGCTATTCTATTGATTTGGGGTGCTCCTTCAATGTCAAATCTTATAATACTGTAGTCTGACATCAATGGTTCATTAGAAACTAGTTACAAAGGTTAGCGTATTCCCTATATTTATAATTTTTAATTTATTTTTATTTATAAATTCTCATCAAATTTTCAAACGTTACTCACTCCGTTTGTTGGTGTCTCTGGTGGACTGTTACTAAATCCCTGGAGAGGAATTCTGAAAGACATAGAAAGTTAATATTTTTATTCAATACAATACAAGTTCTGGGGTTATCACATATGACATCCCATATTACCTGTGTGTATTTAGTGACTAGGCCACAAATCCGATATTTGAAAATCCTAAGCTCTTGGACCAGTATTACACTCAGATTGTTCCTGAGTGTTGCTCTCGAGATAACTACCGAGGCAGCTTTCGCATGGTGTAGATTTATTTGAGCTATTTTTATATTTTTCTATGACCAGATGTTATGTAGGACTTGGTTTTCTTCTCTGTCAGTGGGACATCATCGATATACAATAGAGAGACTTGGTCCGAGTCTTCTGTTTCCGCCAAGTTTAGCAGCGTCATGTCGACATCATCTATGTCCTCATTTTCATGAGGTAGGATGCTGATTTCCTCAACTTGTTCGCTC
>NC_051847.1:100030736-100048912 GCF_002237135.1 Teleopsis dalmanni | reverse complement strand
TATATATATTTTTAATTAGACTTCATATTAATATTGGGATGGATAAAATCAGTGCTTAATGTCGGATGATAAATGTTCGTAGTTGTGTGTGACACAGAATAGAATTTCTTAGAATTTGTTCCATAAAAAGTCATTTGTTTCATAATAGAATTTTTTTTCGAGGATGCATCATTTCACTCACCAACATGAGTAGAGATTTTATTCTGTTAGCAATAATTGCATGGTAGTAAATTGATCTGCGATTTTCAGAGTCAGTTATTTAAATGTATATTTCTAATTAGGGAGATCTTCCTATGCTAATGCTGCTTCATAGTAGCAGTTATTTATAAGCAGCAAAAGTGATCTATTTTTATACCTTAAAAAGTTTCGATCCGGTTTAGGACTACGTTAATACGTGCAGTTTAAAAAATCGTATAAATAGGGTATACACATAGGATATACATATATTATCTAAATCTTTCAGTAACTAGTATGTATGTACTTTTCAAGATTTTTAAAAAATAAATTATATTAAGTAATGGGCATAATAGCGGATATCTAATTAGATCTATAATTAGAGTATATATCGGAAGTAGATCATAGTATATATCCAAACGTGGAATATATTTGCAAATTTATTCTTTACTGAATTGTTGAGACTTCTATTTCGAAGATTTTTTTCATTTTTTTTTCGCTTAGAATTTTGTTTTAAATTTAAATACATTAAAAAATTTAATAAATCATTCGTCAATGCATTACAAGTTGCAAGTTGTTTAAAAATACTACCTAGACAATATCTCAAAAGAAATAATTTCTGCCAAACTTAAATACAAACAATTTACATTGCATATTATTTATAAAGTTGTGAATAAAGACATTTCCGAAAGTTCTCCAGAAAAAGTTGATTTAAAATCTACAATGCCTACAAGTCATAGCCTAGTGTTTTGTATTATATGTATAAATTTATAATAAATATATAATAATTAAATAATTTGATTACAAATTAGTGAATTTGAATTAGGGAACTGTAGAAAAATCGTAAGAAATCTGAAGCACACGAAACGATAGGAAACATATAAACAATTGACTCATAAGTGGTTGATTGCTGAAGATATCTGCCTCACATGTTTATATAACATATATACAGAACCAACATAAATATTTTATAAAATATCAAATGATTTCTAATAACACATATTAATTTCTAATAATACATAATAATACATTTTCTATTGTTTTGTGGCCTAAGAAGGCGTTTTATTTTATTATTTTCGATTTGAAAATTAATTTGTTAAAAATTGCTATTTTATTTATTTAGGTCACAGTGGTGTAAACCAACTAGGTGGTGTTTTTGTTGGAGGACGTCCCTTACCAGACTCTACAAGACAAAAAATTGTTGAACTTGCTCACTCCGGAGCACGTCCATGCGATATATCGCGAATACTTCAAGTATCAAATGGATGCGTTAGTAAAATATTAGGAAGGTAATGCATGAAAGAAACATTAAGAAAAAAGTATTGAACATAATTAAATCAAAATATTATTTGTGTAAAAATAGATATTACGAAACAGGGAGTATAAGGCCTCGAGCTATCGGAGGTTCAAAACCTCGCGTTGCAACTGCAGAAGTAGTAAACAAAATTTCGCAGTACAAGCGTGAATGCCCAAGCATATTTGCGTGGGAAATTCGAGATAAATTACTCCACGATGAAGTTTGTACTAATGATAATATACCCAGTGTAAGTAATGTTATAAATTCAACTCAATGTAATATAAATTTATGATGACTACATATTATTCTCTCAGAATCTGGTTAAAAATTTTTAAAAACTTTTTTAAAAGTATGAACTGTTTAATTAAAGTTCAGTTTTTACTGTTAGTTTACTAAAATAACCTTATAGGTTATACTCCATATTGTTTGAAAACTTTATTGATATTGAATATAATATAATTAATACCTGTAACTTGATTCAGTGTGCAAACATATGATAACATACCTGTATACCGATTCAGTTTCTGTGTGTTTAGATTAATTTCTTATATAAGTTTTTATATATATTATATATATTATAAATTATATAAGTTTATTTTATTAAGGTTTAGAAACTCTGCAAATATCTATGGAATAACAAATATATGTATAACAAATATCTTAATAGTTAAAAAATTTATTATGATTGAAAAAAAATGATGTAAACGAATAATTATATAGATATACATATTTAAAAACTGTCTCTTCCGAACCATAAACCAGAATATCTCAATATAATTAATATTTATATTCAATTTTTGCTGATCAAATAATGTATCAGAGCTATTTATCGTCGACAGTTATTAATATAAAATAAAGTGGAATGTACCAAACTCCTTAAACACAGAATGTGAGCACAACAGTTTGTGGAAATAGAGAATAAAAAAATTATATTTTATTTAATATCTTTTTTATCATAAAATAACAGAAAAATAAATTTCCGCAAAGTAGTAAATTTTATACAAACTTAACAATATAGAATTCAGCTGCATCAGAATGGTTGACATTCACAATAGGAAGCATACGAGTTTATGTATTATTTCATGGCAGTGGCGTAACTACATTTTTTGGGCCCATAAGCAAACTCTAACTAAGGGCCTCCTACTAACATCTTTTTATACCCTTTACACGAAAAGGAAACGGCGAAAATACCATAAAGTATATATCAGTATATGTATATATAAACTTTTTTAGTTCAAACTACTCTCTCAGCTTTTGAACTCTTCGAATGAAAGTTTACACACATACTTTTCGGGAGCGGTCCCTGTTCACCATTTGATTTGGTTGAAATTGGCATACTAATTCTTATAGATGTATGTATTTTTATTTTTCCTGACAAATTTTTACAATCCCGAAATCCAGAACACCATTGATTTGTTTGATTAGAAAATAACCAGCACGGCTTACAATACACTGAATCCAATAACTTTAAATAGTATAACCAAAGTCGTGGCACTGTTCCATATTTTGTTTTTAAATTAATAGTATGAATAATATGAAGCATTGAAACTTCTACTTTCTTGAATAGGATCCTTTAAAGATTTTCTTGAAATTACAAATTCAATCTTGTTCAAAAACCAAAATTTATGTTATTTCAACAAAAAAACGTTTTGTCCCACATTTGAGAATTTATTAAAAATAAATATAATGAATACATAAATTTATAATGGGGCCGCCTAAGTTCGGGGGCCCGAAAGCGTTGCTTTCAGTCGCTTCCCTGTAGTTACGCCACTGTTTCATGGTATAGGAAAAAAATTAGGGAAATATCGGAAGATGATAAAATTTGAGATAAAAAGCAACTTAAAACCTAAAAATCAATTATGACTATATGAATATAAAAACCTTCCTGGTAAAAAAATCGAGAACTAAAAATAGTATTGGAAAAATTACATACCTATTATTATTAAATTACATTAAAAAATATAAAAAACTCTTGAAAAATCACTAAAGGATGTTGGAAGGATAGATCGAGATTAAAGTTTTTTAAGGAGTGTGCCGTTATACAACAGTAGATTGTCTTAAGTACATCATTAATTCTCGTGAATACTGAACTTGCAAAAGCATTGAACAACACTGTAATGAAATAAATATTTAAGATGCTCGATAGATCCCTACTGATGGTATGGGGGGAATACCCTATACAACTTAACTATTAACTAAATCTGTTTATTTCCACTATATACAAATAGCAAATTAGTGCGGGTCATGCATATAGAAGTTGTCGTAATGAAAGCGTTGTTTTTCTGGTTCGTCGAATTAATTTGACAAAGGCTGATTAATTAAGTAATGTTAGAGAAGTTTTAGTTAAAATATGGTTTATTAAATAAAATGATGAAAACTTGATTGCAGTTTGCGATAAATTGTTTTTTATCCACATTTTTGCAACTACGAAGCGCACAAATTGTCAAAAATGAGGAAGCTAATTTACTTGTGTGTGTTTAAGATATTTTATATTCAATATTAACTGGTAAATAGACAGCAAAGGAATGTTCGCCCATAAAAACTATAAGAAGTAAAAACCAGTTCTCAAGAATGACTAAATTAATAGGTAGAAAGATTACACACTTAATAATCTACAAAAATGTAATCGGCACCATGTAATGTAGAATCTATTATCTTGATATCAACGCCAATAAAGATTCTAGCATGATATCTATAGACATAGAACCGATTTTATCACTAGTTCTACAGGTTTTCTTTGTTAAGTCAATGTCTTTAAATGCATTGTACGCAAAAGAAAGTGATGATATGGGAACTTAAAGTGTCATGAAGTGTCAAAAAACTTTGTGGAAGAACTTCACAAAAATCTAACACAATTTCTCATTTTCAGATTGTTGGCAGGGCACAACACAGATAGATATCACTGTTACAATTATCAGAAATTGGATATGTCTATATTGTCTTGCGGATATGGACTCTCTTTTTATCTGATCTTCTTAGATTAATTAAAGAATGCAAGAAGTTTGAGATAAGTTAGCTAGTTCCTTATTTTATGTCACCTATATTTTAATCCGCTTTGCCACAGCAGTTATTTGACTGAGGGTCCTGGTCTTATCCTGAACTCTATTGAAAACAAAAAGATATCAATATCCTTTTTGTTCTGTAATGAGTATCATAGATGCAAAAATGACTAAGATTGTAAGTTAAAAATACTTACGAGATGGTAAGACGAGAAATATCCGTCATACACTTTTTGAGAAAAAAAGTTTGTTTTTTACGCTGCGATAAAAAAAACAAGCTTATAGAACAAGTTTCCTGATGGACATATATTAGGTGTAAGCCGTTGCTGAATGTTCATTGGTTTCATTGGTTCAAACTAGTTCTGTTGTATTACAAAAATCGTAAAATTATTAGGGACTTACAAACAGTATTCAGCTGAATGAAGCAATTTTATGGTCAGTGAGAAGTCAATACTGGAACTCTTGGTATTTTACCTTTTTTTACCACATCACTTTACATGTACTTCTTACACATTTAATTGAAAACATATACCTGAATTTTTTAAATACATATATCTATATGTAACTATTATTATGCTACTCGTATAAAAATGTTATGATATTTGAACAAATAGAAGCAGAATTTTTGCTTGATTAACGACAGTTTTTTAGAATGTCAGTTCAATACCCGACAAGATAGGTAAATATGGGTATCGATTAATTTTACCGACGCAAGTATGTGCCAATAGGTTTTATAAGTGAACATCAGATTTCTAAACACGAATGTACATCATTTATGGGACATCAAAAAGCCCAATAAATAATATTATTGCTTACAAGTCCCAATTCCATAAATTTCAATGATGATTTTAGCGGATTATTGTATTTACGCACAATTCTCATGAAAGCTCTGGCTGTAACGGAGTTAAGCCGCTCAAATATAATATTATCATTTATGGAATTATTTTGTCTTTACGGCTATTTTCAAACCGCGTATAACAATTATGAACTATGTCACAATATAAACAAGCGTGACTTTAAACTTGGTTCATTGATTAAAACGTTTCGAAAAAAATATTACTTAGTTTAAAACTAAACCTATTGTCAGTTCTATTCTCTGTACTCATATTTGTACCTATGAAATTAACTTAATAACTAATAATTAACTTAATAATTTGTAACTAAAATTAACGAAATAAGAGTGCCTCTATTTATGTAATTTCATCTAACTTTGGCAGTACATCCGTTTTATCATAAGAGGCTCAGTTAAAACCATGTCTTTTTGTAATGGTTAACAGATGTCCTTACGAATAACGCCTATTTTTTAAAAGTCCTGTTTAGTTTAACAGTGTAGAACTTGTTTTTAAAATTGCAAGAACAATATTTTTAAATAAACACTATTTATGCTAACGATTTATATATAAATTTTATTTTAAAAAATATCTACGAGTATTTTTTTTATTAATTAATTAGAAAATTAATTTGTGTTATGCATGTAATATAAATATTTTGGTGACTTGAATTTTAAAAGATGTATGTATACAGTCTTATTGTCTACGCATTGAAATGTCACAACTGAATTATTCAGTACAAAGGTTTAAGTAACCCAAATTTTTATCATCAACGATTTCAATATTACGAATTTATATGTTCATTTGACGCCATTTTTAAGTTAGCGTTTGCGTTAGCGTTAGCGTTAGCTTTATCTTTTTATTGTTTTTAAAATACAAAAATCAAATGCTGTTGACAGATAAGCAAAAAAACTGTATCCATTCAGTTGGAAATAAATTCTTTATGTGCATAATATAAATAAAGCAGAAAGAAATAAGATGAAAATACGAAATCTTATACGTTAAAAAAACACAACTGCACCACAAATCATTAAGCATTATTTATACAAGGGGAAATCGCACAAATTCGATTGTAGGAAATCTGTCAACAAAACGGTGGTGAGTGACTGCCTAAGTTAAAATGTGTGAACATTAATGACAGGACTAAGGGTACTAATTTCCTATTGATTCTTCATTGACACTTAATTTTATGAAATATACATTTTTGTTACTTTTATAATAAAGTTTATGCACTGATGTTTTATTCAAGCATATTTTAATTCATATTTTCATATCTTCATATTAATTAATTAACATAATAATACATTATATAAAATCACGAAATTTTAAATAATGCATAAAATAATATTATTTATACCTAAATAATATGTGACTTTAGTACAACAAAATTGTATTGTTTCTGTTGTCTATGCTGCGCTGATGGCTAAATCCAGTTGTCGTATTCCATCAGTCAAATGCAGAATAAAAGCGAAGATTATAGATAACGTAAGTAATCGCTTTTTGTATTTCCTAGTGCGTCGGCATATACATATTAAGAAAAATTCACGCAGAGAACGGGTTTTTTCAAGATTTAACAAACACAAATGAAGCATTTACAGAATACTTTTAAAGTAGGCTCAATGTATTATAACACAAAGAACAATAGCGAAACTGAAACCATCAGCAATGTCAATAAAATTCCATCAATTTATTTGTCATTTACAATTCCATAATACAAGTGGAACTAACAGCCGTGTTAAGAATAAGTTCGAAAGTAACTAAAATCATTAGTCTAAGTAACCCAGATAAACATATAATATATATAATCGAACTTATATCACCCCCATTTAACATATGACTCAAAAAGCTGTTTTAAAACTCCTAAAATTGCTTTTAATCTTGCGTAAACATCCTTAGAAGAATTTTCCTTAAAATAACTTTCTGCTTACTAAAATCCATTTAATATAAATTTTAAATAGAGATATATAGCTCGTCTAATCATTGCGTAAACATCTTAAGTATAAGTGCCAGATATCTGCTGAAAGCAATCCTAAAAGTACATTGAAGTGCTCTACAAGTTATACTCTTTTCCCGTTTAAAAATATATACCATAGATAATAATGCACCCATCCAAAAAAGGCTAGAAAAATAATAGAAACTCGTGCTGCAGACTCCAAAGACATACTCAAGTTAACAACAATATACCCTATGGTCAAGCAATAGAGGAGGAACAGCCAATAAAAATAAATATAAATCCTATGCCCTATAGTCCATATCTTAGGTTTAACTAATATTAACTTGATAGGAGTAAGAGAAATTTCCACATTTTTTATATAAGAAACCCACTTTACCAGCAAAAGCTACCTCAAAATCCTAAATTAAACTAAGGTTTGAAAAAACCACCCCCAATAATAAAGTGCACGGTAACACATCTATTTTCACACAACATAATATAAAATGCGAATTGAACAACAAATTTGAACAAAAAAAAATACTCAAGCTACCCTGATAAAAATTAAATGAAAAAAAATTAAAGACATTTATAGACGACCATTATAGATTTAATAATTGTAAAACTCATTCTCCTGAATTTTTAAATATCTAGGTCACAGATCCATAGTTCGAATTGACTCTAATAGGAACATGAGACATGGAGCTCAGGCATCACGCAGAATTCAATAACGAAAGAAAAATCAAAATTTGTTAGTATTGTGAGTCAACCTTTTACCTGGTAATACTCGTACTGCTAAAATCTCCGACTTGAAGGACTTTTTTATAACCAAAAACATTAACCATAAATGTTTAACTATTGAATCATGCTGCCCATTGTCTTCTGTTTACTGATTAATCACTTTGAATGTACAAGTAACATCTGTCTTAGGACAATTTCCTCAAATTTCCTCTACACAGCCACAAAACTTGCTGGAATAATGACGTACTTTTAAGAAATATTGATCCAAATATATCTCTAAAAAATGATACCGAAACTAACAGTTCCAGTATACAGCAGTAACGAACTGCTTGGGCGTTCGCCCATATAGACATATGATATTGCAATATGGGAATTGAAAATTGTGACATGCGGTGCATTCCAAAAAAAAAATAAAAATAATTCTAAACCAAAAAAATGCTGATGGGTCTATGATACAAAGATTTTTATCATTGTTGTGACTCTGCGGACGAAAAGGAAACTCTATTCCACCTCATTTACCATTTACTATCATTGGCTAGGAGAAGATCTAAAATCTTCAGGCCTACAATTAGGATTCGACAGATTGGTTCACACTTATCTGAATGGAGGAACAGTGTTGTTCGGCTTTACTCGTACGCTGACCTCATGTCTGCATATGAACAACGCTAATCCGTGGTGCTGTAGCGGACCATTATTCGAGCTCAAGTATACTTTGGGCACAAGGCAGCAAATCCAAGTTTAACGTAACCTAGTATTATATTAAGCTAAAACAAATATATACAATGGTTTGTTTTTATATCAGAAAAAAATTTTTTGTGAGTGTATGATCTTATAGCATAACGTTTACACTTCAGTTGCATAAATTCGCATAAGTCACGTAAAAATTTTAGTAATGTTACCTCCATATCACAAACATTTTAAAGGTGTTAGTTAAAATAGCTTAAATATAGTGGGTAAATACAAAAGCAAATTAATGGCGGATTGGTATGCAAACCCATTTACATAGGTACTCTAACTTCTATCTTGAAATGACTGTAGGAGACTATTCCAAAATCAAAATGGTTCAGATGATTATTTATTAAAATAGGGAAACTAAAATTCTATTTAAAAATAGATAGATTTATTGGCTACTAAGATTCGGTAGATAAAAGCAATAAAAAAAATAATTTATTTATCTTAGAGTTATAAACTGAAAGCCAATTAATATTATAATTATAATTTAAACAAACGTGCCCAAAAGAAGTGTGTATTTAAAGATCTGGTGAGGTGATACGTAAATGCCAATAAACCAATAAGATAATCAAGCTTAAAATAACAGAGCTCGTAGTTAAAGTAGTCCATTGTATCCATTAGTATCCAAAAAAAACCGATGAAAGCGGTAAAGTATATTTAAATTATATAATCTTACCAGAAAATCTCACACATCATACATATATGTAAGATATGCAACTATGTAAGCACAATTTCAACAAAATATAAAATTTAAGTTATGTACTGATAAAATTCAGACCGAAATAAATCTGCTTTACGGAATAATCAATCTTATTTACATCTCTTTGGAATTCTTTATTGGATTATATACGCAAGAATTTATCAATTCTTTTCACGCGTCTTGAAAGTTGTCTTACGACTCTTAAAATCGCTTTTAGGTTGGCATTAAAATTTAAAAAAAAATTTTGCTTGAAGGCTTACTAAAAACAGATTTTAGTAAGAAAAATTGTTTTTGAGAATTGTTTGAACATCTAAAATGTGGTTTAAGTTGCCACCTTTAGTTTTAGTTCCAACTATATCATTAGGTCTGTTCCGCAAGCTACTCGTAGTAACTTCGAGTACCACTGTGTGCGTTCCATCAGTAAATTTTCGAGAGAGTGAGAGCATCTAAGAGAGCGAAACGTCCCTGTCGAAATTTGAAAATGCTACACAGACTTTATATTTTTTTTTCAATTTAAATTTGTGTGGATGTGTGAATCAGCTTTTTTGATTCAAATTTAAGTTTTTGTATTGTTTATTTGCGCGGCACTAGTGTTCTAACCAGACTTTACACAAAGCCGTTCCATGAAAATCTGTATAAAAAGCGTAATTTGGATCTTTATTTGTGTTACGCTCTCAGTTTGTATTTTACTTGCGTTTTACTTGAGTTTTACTACGAGTAGTTCGTGGAACAGACCTATTAACTGCTGGTTAGAACTACTTTAAAGCACTTTGACTTTTATATTTAAACGCTTTTTTTGTTATTCGCATATACGTTTATCCAACGTTTATGAAGTGTGTTAACAAATGCATATTCTCTTCACGCATAAACTCACATTAATAGCGACAGACAAAACATGAAATTACTCATCAATCCATATAACTTTCATTACAAAATACATACTAATGTTACGCATATACCTGAAATATAAACTTTTTTAAACTTACGTTTGTCAGCGCCGCCGTTGCTGAAATTCAAATTTAAAAACCACCCCGAAAGTTTACTTACGAATACATTAAACACAAATTTAGCATTTATATTTAAGTTCGATTTTTTTCGTGTTCGAATTATTTGATGAGAAGTTGGATATTCGAATTATTTGATAGTTAGTTTACCGAATACGAACAAAACTAGTTTGAAGTTAATACCGAATTTTTCGGTGGTAAGGGCATCCAATCAAATATAATAAATTTTGACAGTGACGCTTAGTTCATTATAAGATAGCCCAAAGCTATGCAATATAAAACATTCAACTCCGATTTTTTAAAAATATTATAGTCGCTTATAATCGCTTATAGTTTTTATTATTTTACTGTTATGCATAGTAGTCAGGTTTTTTTAATCATTCTATAATTTTACTAAACACCATACAGATTACTTTTTGACAAAACTATAATATATGAAAGAATTCATTTTAGCGATCTACTCTTAAGAATAATAATTACAAAAAAAATAGCATTCATTATATAAAGAAAAATTATTCACATTCTATATGTTTAAAATACTAAATAAACCATTTCTACATTTAATAATAATATTTAATTAGAAATTCAATATAAAAAGCTTACATATTGATGCCAACGCATTTTCAACAGCACTTAGCTGACTGCAATATCGTTACTCGCAGCAAAACTTCAGGTTTTTCTTAGAAATTTTAATCATGTAACATATAGATTTGTACGAAGGCGGTTTGATAAGTCAATGATTTTTTGAATTTCCCGCGCAGTTACTCCAAATGCAACAGTGCTGCCGTCAGCTGTAATCTACCAGTGGACAAGTTTTTAATTTTGAGCAAGCTACGTCGTTTAGTTGGTGTTTGACAGCCGTTCAAAGCAGACAACCTCGTGAATTTTTACGAAAATGGAAAAAAGCGAATTTCGCGTGCTGATTAAGCATTACTTTTTACGTAAAAATACCATCACTGAAACTAAGGAAAGACTAAATAAATACTACAGGGACTCGGCACCATCAATTGCAATGGTTAAGAAGTGGTTTACAGAGTTCCGTTGTGGTCGTACCGGCACTAATGACGCCGAACGTTCAGGTAGCCCAAATCATGATCATGCCGGAAATCGTCGATAAAATCAATGAAATGATATTGGATGATCTTATGATATTCGCATGATATGATAATCGCATGATATTGGATCATGCTGTAGGTATCGCAACTGAACGGGTACATCATATTTTACACGAATATTTGGACATGAAAAAACTCTCCGCGAAATGGGTACCGCGATTGTTCACACTCGACCATAAGCGCAATCGTGTGACCACTTCAAAAGAGTGTTTACCGATGCTTAGCCGTAATCCGAACGAATTTTTGCACCGTTTTGTTGCATGTGGACGAAACATCTATCACAACACTCCAGAGACCAAGGAACAATCGAAACAGTGGGTTGCTTCGGGTGAACGTTGACCAAAGAAGACCAAACAGAGTCTGTCAGCCAACAAGGTCATGGCCATCGTTTTGTGGGATGCAAGCGGTTACCTCAAGAAAGATAAAACGATCACCGGCGAATATTATTCAAAGCTTTTGAACAGATTCGACGTTAATTTGAAGCAAAAATGACCGCATTTAGCGAAGAAAAGTTTGCTGTTCCATCAAGACAATGCACGTGTGCACACTTGTCTAGTCACGATGGCCAAAATCCACGAACTGGGATACGAACTGTTACCCCTTCCAGCATATTTTCCAGATTTAGCCCCCTGCGACTATTTTCTATTTCCAAACCTTAAGAAATAGCTGGGCGGTAAGAGATTTGAGTCGAATGAAGATGTCATTACCGAAACAAACGCGTATTTTGAGAGCTTTGAGAAAACCTATTATTTGGAGGGAATAAGAAAATTAGAAAAACGCTGGACTAAATGTATCGAGCTAAAAGGTGATTATGTAGAAAAATAAAATGTTTATTTGCCGAAAAAAATTTGTTTTATTCAAAAAGTCACTGACTTATCAAACCGCCCTCGTATTTATGTATCCTTGCCTGAAAAAACTGTAAAAAGGGTATATTAGGCTGATCAAGATTTTTGTAAAGTATTGAAGAAAACTTATAGAATGTACTTCAATTAATATGAAATAATATAAAAAATCTATATGTATCGGTTCAGACTTAAATATAATTGCCATATAAACCGATTGAGACACAGGTTTTTATTAGAAAAACTTTTGTGGTACCAAAATTCTTTGTGAAGGGCATTTCAGTTTCGGCAACTCCAAAACTAACATCTTTACTTATTTTGATTTAGATTAATCCTAAAATTTTATTAAAAACTTAGTTTTCCTGATCATCATTTTTAGAAGTATTTTTAGAAAAATTGTTTAACCCATTTACTATTTATTTACTATTTATTACTATTTATTTTTTATATCCTATTTATAATTGGATAATATAATTAATTTTGCTTAAAAATTAAAATTCTTCCAATGGTATTATTTTTAAAATTTTTAAAATTAATTAACATACACTTAACACGTTACGAACAATCACTTAATGTCAGTTAAATTACGGTTTAGAATTATACTATTAAATGATTTTTTTTATTTTTTTCCAATTATCATTTAATTTTACTTAGAAACCAATTCTTAAAAAGAAGATTTGAAAATAATTTAAAAAAAATTAATTAATCGCTCACCTCTCATCAAGCGCATATATCCATGAAATAAATTTCATAAGATGTACAAAAGAAATTAAATATTTTATTTTATTCTAGTTTAGAATAAGTAGAATTTCTAAATTCTACTTTAAAACACACGTTTTTAGAATGGCATGATTCCTAAAAGTATGCTATAAACCTAATTATATAACAAATATTTTTGTTGCATATTTTACGGAGTTTAAATCAAAGGATATATCGTCATCTTAGTGAAATAATGATTTATATATCCTTTTTTCACTTTATTGTGAGGAATAAGGAATATCCAATATTCGTTACTGACATTTATGTAGCTAAAAATTTTACGATCGGAAAGAAAATTATTTATTAAATGTGCAAGTAAATTTAAGGATGATTTTATTCCCTGTATTAGTAATGTATTGAGTTTAAAAATTGTTAAGAATCTTTGTGATCCGAACTGTATGATCATAGATATTGAAGCCCGAATTCTCACGAAATAATATTTCGATATTATTTCGTGATATACCTTGCTCTAGAGCAAGGTATAAACTATAGTCAACTCTAGCACACGTGGCCAGACCATGAATCTATTTATTACACTGCGATATTAAGTATTGTAATATTCGGACTTGTTGAAGTATTTCGATTTTTTTATGACGGAAATGGGCAACATCTCTCCAAGGGACGTAATGACATTTTTAACTGCTACGCGCCTATGGAACTAAAGTGGGTTGTCACAATAATCCTCAAAGGATGCACTGACTTGGTGATATAGTTCCCGACGCTTTCAAAATCCAATCTAATCTTAAACGTTCTAACTTTTAAGAATAATGCATAACTACGTATAATTTTTTCAACGGATAATTTTTATTTTTTTGTATATTTCTTCCTTATGCTAGAGGCAGCTCGTGCGACTTATACCGATTTAAACTAAAACAAAAATTTTTTAGAACCCAATTTAAATTTAAAAATTTTTAATACTTATATTATCTTTCAATTTTTTTCACTTCTTTTCATTTTAATACTTATTTTTTTTCTGCAAGAATAAAATTTTTAGTTTGTATAGTATCATATTATTTGTCAAATTTATGCCTTTTTACACAGAAATAGAATAATTTGTCAATACCTGTGAATCGTTAATGTAACTTTCTCGCTTAAACTTTCAAATTAAAAATTGAAACGTGTTCTATTTCTTATTTTCTTCTAGGTATTAAACCTCTTGGTCTCAGATTCCTTCCCTACTTACTGGAATGAAGTTTTCACACTGCGGTAGAAATCTTCTCCATTCAGTCTTAAGAGCTGGTTTAACATATCATAATGTGCCCGTGATTCATATATTTTAGTACATTAAAAATTAAACTACAACACCTAAGGCTTGACTTAAAACAACGATCTACATAGATCCTGTTACTAGCATTTAAAAATACTAGTAGTAGGTTTTTATAAACCGACTCAACTCAAAAGTGAAAAATTTTTTTTCTGAACTTTGTTATTCCAATATTCCAAAAGTTCTTCAACTTTTGTTGCGCTCCTTTAGTCTTATTTCGTTTTATGTTATCAAATCGTAAATATATATTGTAATTATTTCTCTCGCATAAATGCAGTATATTACAACGAATATACTGCGTCCATTCCTTTTATTTCATTTTCCAATACTAGATATATAGTAAATATTTCGCTAAATTGCAATGAGTATAATTTGTTTCCTCTCTGTCAATAACAAGCATTTTACATATGTCAACACGGAAAAGATCTTTCACCAGCTCTTTAGGTACTCACAATCAATTTTCGTGAGTTTGTGTATATTTTGAAAATCGCGTGTTCGTGTTACACGAATAACTACTTGGCTAAATACGTTCCAGGGGTTTATAACTTATGCACTTTGGCAGCCACCATTATCGGTTTTGGCGTTATCCATTCTGATATAAGTGAAACTTTCAAACACCAATTAGAATGACTTCTAGACTTCCCGAAATAATGGATGAAGCGTATTATGTAACGTTAACCAAAGCAAGCGCTGGAATATAATATTTACGATATGAGTTTCCAGCAACACCTTTTCCCACCAATCAGTCAATAATATCTAAGCCATATGGTTGATCTATGTGGAAATAGATCTAGTTTTACATGAACTTTTCTTTTATTAGTTTTTTAAATATTTTGTTAATAAAATTATGGATTAAAATTTATGTACATTAAAAAAAGTTCAAAGGAATCAAAAAAACAGAAAATTAATTTATTACTGAAATCAAATAAAAGTGAAATTTCGAAAACTGAATATTGAGTAGAATAAATGAATCAAAATTATTTAAATAAACTTTCATAAATTTAATTTCCGATTTAAGCCAGACAATATTAACGAACTAAGTAGTTATTTATTGTCAGATTTTTGCAATAAAAAAAAATGATGTCCTTCGAAAATTGTAAGGTGTGGAAATATGCTTAAGATATGTTAAAGGTCGTTATCAAGTTAGTGTTGGCTTAGATTATTCATGCCACAGAAGGATATTATCAAGAAAAGTCAAATTTATTGTGCTTCATGCAAAAAATCAGCTGAATAAATACAATTTTCATATATTCCTAACATAATTATTTAATTTTACATTTATTTGGATTTATTTTAAGTTTATTTATGTTAGTTGACAAATCATTTAGTTCATTTTTAATTAATTTAATTAATTTAAATTTATGGTTTAATGTGATTGATATGTTTATTAGAACCGTTCTAAAAAATAACTCTGCTTATCAGATTATTAGTATAATTTTCTAGTATATTAAGGTAAGGGAAAACATTGAGGTCAAAATTTGGAAAAAAAACTTAAATTAAAATGGTTATTGTATTATATTTTCTTCATTGTTAAAAATGATGAAATTTGTCCCAATATTTCCCAGTTACTGAAATAAAATGTTAAAATTGACAACATTTTAGCTGTATTGGGGATTTTTGAAACATTTTCGAAATATTAAACTTTATAAACATTTCTTTCTTTTTACAAGTACTCCTAAATGATAGTCAAAAAAAATAATAAAGAATAAAAAAGGTTTTTATAGTTTAAAAATATATCAAAATTTCCCTTTATATCCTTTATCCAAATCTACTTGGAAATGGGACCATAATGCTGGAAAAAAAATTTTCCCATATGATTGAGGACTATTCCAATTAAAAAATATAACATAATGTAAATATATTTCTAATATATTTTATTGTAAATATAACTTTTGAATGAATAATAAAGGTGCAAGAAATACATAAAATAATAAAGTTAATTTAAATATGACTTATTTTATATATGATATAATTTTTTATAAATATTTAATTGTAAACTACAGTTTATATTTTAATTAGAAATAAAATAAATACATTTAAATACATTCAAAAATTAATTATCTTCATCTTCTGGGATAGAAGATTGTCCCGTATGTCTTACATGCATAATATTTTTTATGCTAAAGTTTTTCTAATTTTATATTATATTTTTTCTTTTCAATAATTCAATTTCAAGGGATAGTATATCCTTTTCTAATTGCAGAGTATCGAGCTGTAATTGTAAATCATTTTGAAAACTTGATTTTGTATTGATGCCATGAAGTAAAAGCATTTGATACAATATCAGATTGCGATTAAGCATCTTCTGCTTTTTCGGTATTTTGGATTCAAACCTACACCGCATCTGTTATTAATGAATTTAATTAATAAAATCTAATCTAATCCTCAGACTCGATTTTACCTTTTTTTCTTTAGTTTGCACCAGAGTTATTTCACATTTTTTTTATATTTTTTTATAAAGCTAAAAGAACTTTAGATTTTCTTTTCTACTGCCATTTGTCGAGTATATATTTATTTTTCTATTATTTTCTTCATTTTATTTTATATTATTTAACAAAACATAACTTAAGCTAACGCTAACTTAAGATTAGTGGAAACAACATTTTTATAAAAAACTAAATATATATGTATATATAAAATAAATAAGAGAACAACACAGAACAAGTGTCGAATATGGTGTGTAGTCCTACTATAAATCAACATATATTCTTAACAATCAAATTATTTTTAATTTTATATGTTCATACAGTTCATATAAATCATTATAAATCAACACAATGACTCTTAAACAATTCTTAAACTATTTACTTCATCAAATTTTGGTAATAAGAGCCAGGTTTTCACCATTCTACGAAAGATTTAAGCGTTGTTTTACATGTAGACGAAGCAAATTAGAAATAATATAAGTAATAAATAATTTAAAAAGTATTGTAAAGTGCTATTTGGAATCAACCCTTAATTCTACTATAAATCTTCAAAACGTAGTTAGTGATTACTAACTTCAAAACCATTATTGCAAATGAAAATGATTTGTTTGCCTTTAACTTTGCCTCTTTCATATTAAATACAATGACAATCTCAGATCTCCAAACAAGGAAATGAAAACTATTGGAATGTTGATGATAATTTTTTTATAATAATTAATTAATTTTTATTATAATCATAATAATAATACATTAGTATTTCATAGTATATAAAAAATCTTAGTCAATTTGCAAGCAAAACCAACTCAAACTGAAATTACATAGAGTGGAGGATGACAATGGCTGCCGCCATCTAGGACTATCTAGTGAAGCTTGAAGCAGTTTCAAAAATTGAAATTGGTTAAATCGAGCATTATTTTAAAAACATACTGAATCTTGTGCCAAACAATAATTATGCTTTTTTACTAAAATGTTTAACAAGTGATAACAGTGATAATCTAACATCAATTGTAGAGTTTGGTGCAACGTTTCACAGAGCTTCTAATAATGCTTTTGTGCATAAACAATTCACGATGGATATTTTCATAAAATTTTTGATTACCCAAAAAGTATATACATCCAAACAGAGGCGAAAAGTTCTAACTATTAAAGGGCCCTGTTATAGAATGAAGTAAAAAGTTCCAACTATTATAGTCAAGAATAGAAGTAAGGCAGAGTGACTAATATGGCAAGTCTTCATTATGTTTTTAAATGATTTACATGATTACAGAGAAGTGGGATTGCAAGTAGCTAAAAAAATCTTTGACTTTTCTTACACGGTAATGATATTGTGGTACTTTCAGAATTAGGACAGGTTTTGCAAAAA